>NC_136762.1:28776211-28985711 GCF_936440315.1 Barbus barbus
TTTAGTACACTAAAAGTACAGTTTCAGGTGTGACGAGTCGGCTGCCTCCCCCCTGTCCATCATCACCACCCCGTCCCGTATTCGCCGCCCTTCACCAGGCTCCCGACAGGAGTGGGTGTGTGAGAGAGGAGGGGCGCTGAAACAGCCAGGGCTGGCGGCGTGTGATGAGGCGCACCTGACGTGAACAGAGCCTCATCACCGCCGCCGTTAAATGCCGAACGCGCCTCTCCTCGGGAGACCGGTCTCTTCCCCGTGCATGCACGCTGGTGTCCTCGTGGGTCCAGGAAAGGGAGCGTAGAGGGAACTACCTGCCGCCGTCAGAGACGCGAGCGGCCGGACCCGCAGTCCGGCCGACACTGCACCCGCGATACGGCCGTCGGGCAAGGACGCCGGGCCGTGGAATCCCGTCGAGCACCCGGGGATGAAGGAGTTGGACGAAGCCGCCAGAGAAGCCGCCGTCACCCGCGCCCCGGGACCTCCAGACGGGAGCGCGTGCGGCCGCCGGACTCCGCCCCTTACCTGGACCCTTCCCTCCTGAACACTGCCCTCCTGCACAGCCCCGCAGCGCGACGAGGACACCAGATCCCCGTTTATTTTGGACACTTTTCCCCCTTTGGACACTTTATTTTGATTATATTGTTTAATAAAAACCTCTCCGAGGCTTGACGCCACGCCCACTGTGTCTGTCGTTGGCTCCTCCCGCCACAGTGGTGGAGAATGCGGGCCGGCGGAGCCTAGACAGCACAGTTGGGCAACATCTGATGACGTCATCCCCTCTCGCTCGCAAGAAGCCGTAGAGCCCGTACGGGGACGGAGGAAGGACGGGGACAGCCTCCCAGCCACCAATGGGGTAAGTGACATTCTGTCTATTTGTCATCATTACCCCGTGGTTGGTTGAGGCTGTCAACTAAAACCCGCTTTCTCTGTCCCGGCTCCGGCGCGGTGCGAGAGGGAGCGTTGCCCGGAGAGGAATCCCTGCCCCGCCCACTCCGACCGCTGGAGCCTGGTTGAGGAAGGTAGCACTCCTGCGTGGGCGGCGACCCTCGGACGGGGATGTCGCTTGGGGGGGGGAATGTGACGAGTCGGCTGCCTCCCCCCTGTCCATCATCACCACCCCGTCCCGTATTCGCCGCCCTTCACCAGGCTCCCGACAGGAGTGGGTGTGTGAGAGAGGAGGGGCGCTGAAACAGCCAGGGCTGGCGGCGTGTGATGAGGCGCACCTGACGTGAACAGAGCCTCATCACCGCCGCCGTTAAATGCCGAACGCGCCTCTCCTCGGGAGACCGGTCTCTTCCCCGTGCATGCACGCTGGTGTCCTCGTGGGTCCAGGAAAGGGAGCGTAGAGGGAACTACCTGCCGCCGTCAGAGACGCGAGCGGCCGGACCCGCAGTCCGGCCGACACTGCACCCGCGATACGGCCGTCGGGCAAGGACGCCGGGCCGTGGAATCCCGTCGAGCACCCGGGGATGAAGGAGTTGGACGAAGCCGCCAGAGAAGCCGCCGTCACCCGCGCCCCGGGACCTCCAGACGGGAGCGCGTGCGGCCGCCGGACTCCGCCCCTTACCTGGACCCTTCCCTCCTGAACACTGCCCTCCTGCACAGCCCCGCAGCGCGACGAGGACACCAGATCCCCGTTTATTTTGGACACTTTTCCCCCTTTGGACACTTTATTTTGATTATATTGTTTAATAAAAACCTCTCCGAGGCTTGACGCCACGCCCACTGTGTCTGTCGTTGGCTCCTCCCGCCACACAGGGTATTTTCATTCAAATTCAAATGTATTGGTAGCATACTTAGCATGAAATAAATGTATTTCTAATACATTTTAGTATATTTATTTTTGACGAGGGTTGCGTTGAAGTCGTTGTCTGTTATGAATGTGTTGCACTGGATTCAGTCTGTGATTAAAGTCTTCTAAACACTGGTGATATGATATGATATGATATGATATGGCACATCTGTATTCATATGCAAACACTGAGCACATGTTGACGCACTGTTCAAAGGTCTATTCTGGTAACTAAATCTACAGCATAGTTGAGTTCTTGATTACGATTCCTGGTTCATTTCCTTCAGCTTTGAATCACTGCAGGTTTGTTGAGCTCTTTATGCTTCCCAGGCATTCTTTCTGAACCATAAATGGAATATCAGCACACAGAAGCAGTTCTACACAAAACAGAACATTATAGAGATGAACCCCTGGTGAAGGTCTTGAGATGAAGACATGCACACATGATAAAGTGGAGATACTGACTGACAGTGAATGAGGAGGGATATTATTATGATTTCTGAAGATCATGTGACACTGAAGACTGCAGTAATGATGCTGAAAATACAGCTGCGCATCACAGAAATACATTATATTTATATTAGAGTGTGCATTACTGTTTTATCATTTTTAAAATGACAAGTGTTGGAAGTGTTGACATCCACCTTCAATCTAAAACAAAGGAAACCCATATTTATCAGAGGACAGACATGAAGGCATGCACGGCTGCGCTCGTGTTGATGTGCTGTAGCATGGATCTCAGCCTATATGTGCTTCGTTACGCAACAGCGCCATCGATTTCCAGCCTTCACTGATCATGCAGACGTGTCAGAGTCACTGTGATCAGGCTGGAGATTCCTGATGGACGCGGCTCTAGTTTGCTTCTGTCACGTGACTCTCAGACTCATTGATGGGTCAGTATTGATTGATTGATCAGGTTTGGTGTAGTGTGTTTGACTGTGGTTCTGTTCTTGTTGCAGTTGAGGCGGATGCAGGAGATGCTGCAGAAGATCCAGGAGCAGATGCACACACAGAAAGAGGCGTATTAACATGCTTCCGCTGATCTGATCACTGTAACAGCAGAGAAACTCCTGGAGTGAGTGAGTGAGCCGTCCCTGCCAGAGCAGATGACCCGAGGCTTCACATCCCACTCAAACATGTCTGGGTCGCATTTCACCACAATATAACAATACAAAACATACTAATTACAACTAGAAAAGAACTAAATAATATATATATATATTTTTGAATCACATTTAAACCCCAATTTATAATTAAGGTAATGTTGAAAAAATAAAAATTAAAATCACAGCAATGCATACAGACATGTTACTGTTAAATGATTTTATTGTATTATTTTTATTATTACTACTTTTTTAATTTATTTATTTATTTTTATTGGTAATGATTTTCTTACTGTAAGATGGGGTTATTCTGATATAAAAAGTTTATTCTTTTTTTTAAATATATTGTGTTTATCAATATATATTAGTTTAAATAAAAATAAGATACATAATTTTGAGTTGAAATCTAACCCAGACATGTTGATATAAATCAATGGAACATTTTCATAACACAAAGCATTCTTTATTGTGGAAAAAGGTTCTTTAGATTATTAAAATGTTTTTAAGGAGCTGATCACTGAAAGGTTCTCTGAGGAACCCAACATGATAATTCAGTGGCAGTACTAGAACCTGTTCAGCTCTAAATGGTGTCTGTAGTTTGAGCGCCGTCTGACTGACGGAGTATTAATGAAATATCTCTGGAGTCGATGTGTGATGCAGACACCCCGGGGCTCTGCTCGTCGTCCAGTATGTGTTTCTAACCCAGGATTGATATCATAGGATACAATTATTTCAGTTTTTTTTTTTTACAATGTAACTTTATTTTGTATAATGTTCATTAATTGGTTGTAATGTATGTATTTGGTTTTGTTGTATGTCTATATAAAACTGCAAAAGCTTCTTTTAGAATGTTTTAAATGAAAAATAAAAATCTATTATTTTCTTATTGGAGAAATAAAGTTCTGTAGAGAGATATTTTTGTTAACACGGCTAACCCATGAGTTATTGGTCTGGATGAGCTGAACTCATTCCTGGAGAGCATGTATGAAGAGAAGCGTGTGATTCTCAGCCGTTCGCTCGTGTCCTCAGACATCACTGATGTGTTTGTCCCAGCCGGCCCGACTGAACGGGAATCCACCCGTCAGCTTCTGCTGTTTGGGTGCTGGGACAGTCACTATCTGTGTTCTACTCATGACTTACAGTCCACAGAAATAAAGGATGTTTCTCCCTCATCATATATGTATATTTTCTTGGGTAATGTTGGTGAACGGCATTGAGTTCTGCAAACTGTGGGGTCAGCGGTGAATGAATAAACCCATTTACTATGGACTATTGTTTTGTTGTTATTGTTATTTCAGTCATTTTTTAAATGATATTTCATAAAACTGTTAGATTTATTGGAGGATTCATCAGGATAATATTTATAGACATTTAAATTGTTAAACTGTATTAGAGCTTTAAAACAATTACATTTTTGTTTTTCGAAGATTGATGAAGATGGAATATCTGGAGCTGTTTGAAGTAATAAATGCTGTTTGTCCATGTAAGGCTCTGGCTATCACTTTTGAACACATTTCTACATACACTCTTAAAAATAAAGGTGCTTCATGATGCCATAGTTGAACCTTTTTGTCTAAAAACTTTTTACCTTTTAGTTTTTTTGTTGGTTTTGATTGCTTTATTGTCCTCATTTGTAAGTCGCTCTGAATAAAAGCATCTGCTGAAGGACTAAATGTAATGGTTCCATGAAGAACCTTTAACATCTGAAGAACCTTTCTGTTTCACAAAAGCTTCTTTGTGGCGAAAGAAGGTTCTTCAGATTATAAAAAGGTAATGAGATGGTTCTTTAAAGAACCTTAGACTGAATGGTTCTTTGTGGAATCAAAAATGGTTCTTCTGTGGCATTGCTGTGAAGAACCTTTTTAAGCAGCTTTATTTTTAAGAGTGTATCCATATTCAATCATGCATGTACGTATGAGTTTCTCTAGCAAGTGTATGCATGCGTCTTGATTATTTTTATGAAAGAAGGTGCAAGCACACTTAAGCATCATTCTGCCCATAGTTTGAGGTTGTGTGTGGGCCGCGGGTCGGCAGTAAAGAGCTCAGCACTGTTACTCTGACGCTGTATGAATAAACTCACTGAATCAGTGATGCAACAGCCACAGCAGCTGACAGCACACACACACACACACACACACACACACAGTTAAGAAATGAAAAGAATATGTGACAAGCTAACATCCAGAACTGAATCTGTGCATGATTTGTATTTTATTGATATTATCTCTTAACTTAGAGGTTTGCTGGACGTGAGGCCAAATCTCACTGCAGACATTGACAAACAGCAAACAGCAGCCCTTCTTTATCAGCGCAGGTGGGCGTCTGTTTGTGAGAGCAAACGTAACCCCAGTGAGCCTTGAACACACCAGACACACAATCAGTTCAGAAGAACGCTTCTGCTTTTACTCGATTTAAATTATTCCAAACATGCAGACCTGCTAATGATGGCTTGTGCTCCTGCTGCAAGTTTAATGTGACGATCTCATGTGTAACGGCACAAAACTGCTCCACTTCACTCTTTATACTGGCCTTTACCTCAGCGCTGCGGTTTCACAATGACTTCAGGCTGCTGTCGCTGGGGTTTCTGAGGTGAAAGAGCAGCATTTTATAATGGTTGTAATTTG
Organism: Barbus barbus; assembly: GCF_936440315.1. Taxonomy (NCBI): domain Eukaryota; kingdom Metazoa; phylum Chordata; class Actinopteri; order Cypriniformes; family Cyprinidae; genus Barbus; species Barbus barbus. Next base: position 28,781,728 of record NC_136762.1, read on the forward strand.
ACCCTTTATTAGCAAGAAAAGTGCACTTTTCCACCATTTCTGCTGCGTTTAGTGAGCAATCAAATGTGCCTAAAGAACAGTAGCCTACAATAATGGTTCCAGATGAGTGAAAATTATTACACAATTCATGCTTCTCGTGATCTTAAATGCATGAAATAAGTATTCATAGACAAATGCATTGTATAAATGTCTTTATAAAAAATGGCATTATTGTTTATTGGTTTATTTTATTGTAAGTGGAATGGATAATGAAGAACTATAAAATCAAAAGTTTAGCATATTTTTGAGTTTTCTCAACTTGTTATTTTAAGTTAATACAACAAATAGTTGAGAGAACTCAAAAATCTCCTAAAAAATAAGTTGAGAAAATTAAAAAAATCTGCTGAATCTGGTTGCCTTAAACTTTTAAGTTTTTTTCATGAGCACACACTTCTGCTCCAGAAAAGCTGAATCCAGCAGCGTTACGGTCCTTGCACACTGAGTCTGAAATTTCATATGCATGTTTTAGGGGTTTTTTCATATTCGTCATCCTTTCCTAACACAATGCTTGCTATGAATGCAAAAATGCAGAAAATTGAACTTGGTCCGAATTTTTTTATGACAGACGAAAGTTTTGGAGGCAGTGTGTAAACGTGATTGACACAATGTGAGCTCGTATTTATTTTTTAATGTGTGAAAATTTCAGACGAGAATTTCGGACTCATTACTCATTTGATAGCATCATTCCCACACCTGCTTTTGTGTTTCAAGCTATTCCATGGTGTGGATAACACTTTAAACTGTGGAAAATAGTCATAATAAAGAATGAGTTACTCTTTTCACACTTTGACATGAAAATATGACCCACGTAGTAGAACATGCAACAAATGTATGACATAAAAGGACATAATGGCAACTCGGACTGAAATATCAGAGCAAAATCTTATAGAAAAATGACAACATCCCAAAAATAAATAAAAAAATCTATTAAATCTAAAAAATAAATCAATTAAATTCAACACAGCATCATGAAACTTTAAAATGTGTGATGTAGGGAGGCTGATGCAAGATGAACTTTAGGTTTTAAATATGTTATGTCAGGTAATAAATGATTTATCTGAATGAAATATTTTTGTCTGTTTATCCATCCATTTTCCAAAGCGCTTGTTCTGTGGCTGTGAAACAGATGGACAGACAGCGTTTAAAGTGAAGGCAGCCGCAGGAAAAATATCTGAAGAAAGTCAAAGCGTTTCTTCTTGTATACTTAATTACGACCGTTTACTGAAACAAAAGAATCTGCTTCTTAGTGTGAAGAAGCTCCAGCTTCAGGACGGAGACTGAGAGGTGAGAACAGCTCACTAACGGCAGGACAGAAGAGAGATACATGACAAAGAGAAGAGCTTCAGAGAGCTAGTAAAGATGAAAGAAGCAGGAAGGAAAGATCACAGAAACTCTTCAGTTACCAGTCTACATCCTTTCACACTTGCTCTCAAAACAAGTCAAAAAGACAACTGGATAAATTGAAGAACAGAGATAATAAACAGTACATTAACCCAACTAATCCCATTTTTTTTCCCCAGACATGAAAATATCCAAATGGTGTCATTAGTCAAGTCATGTCAAGTCAGCTTTATTTATACAGTGCTTTTAACAATACAGATTGTGTCAAAGCACTTAACAGTATCAAACTGGAGGATAGAGTGTCAGTAATGTATAATAATAAGATTAAACACTCAATTTTCAGTTAAAGGCATTTCATTATTGAGTTCAGAGATGTCATTGTCTAGCTCAGTTTAGTTTAAATAGTATCTGTGAAATCAAATTGACGATAATCGCTAGAAATGAAGTGTCCCCAACTGAGCAAGCCTGAGGCGACAGCGGCAAGGAACCAAAACTCCCTCTGTGATAGAATGGAGAAAACACCTTGAGAGAAACCAGGTTCAGTCGGGGGCCATTCTCCTCTGGCCAGGATATTAGTGTTTATTGATTGATTACTTATTGTTTTAATTAAAATTTTAAATGTAGAAATGTATTCATTTCTATTTTATATTGTTGCCATTTCTAACAATAATTAGTAACCCTTTGTAATAATCGATAATTATTTTTAGAACTTCTTTTGCAAAAGTGTTTAAAATGTGTTTAACTGCCCTTGTAAGAGTTCTTAATGATATTCTAATGGCCACTGATTCTGGTGATTCTGTCATTTTAGTTATGCTGGACCTGTCTTCAGCCTTCGACACTGTTGATCATGCAATTCTCATCTCTCGCTTGGAGTCTTATGTGGGTCTGGGAGGGGCGGTTTTAAATTGGTTCAAATCTTTCCTAACAAATAGAACTTTCTCAATTAAAATAGGAAATTTCTCTTCCTCTTTACGCAAACTAACCTGTGGTGTGCCCCAGGGGTCTGTTCCTGCACCTACTCTCTTTTCTCTCTATCTACTTCCCTTGGGGTCCATCTTTAGGAAACACGGCGTTTCTTTTCATTGTTACGCTGATGATATGCAAATCTATCTGCCTTTGACCACGGAAAAAAAGCATGTTCTTAATAGTTTATCAGCATGTCTGGATGACGTAAAATCATGGCTCTCAAAAAATTTCCTTTTTCTAAATTCAGATAAATTGGAAGTTATTGTTTTTGGCCCCTCTGAAACTAGAACACAAAATATACCTAATCTTGAGTTCTTAAATTTAGCTATTTCATCCCGAGTGCGAAATCTGGGTGTGGAAATCGACAACGGCTTGAAATTTGACAGACAAATCAGCTCTGTAGTAGGTTCTAGTTTCTTTTATCTTCGATCTCTCTCTAAAATTAAAACCTTTCTTTCTAACGCCTCTTTAGAGGTTGCTATCCATGCCTTTATTACATCTCGGCTGGATTACTGCAACTCTCTATATTATGGTGTTTCAAAGACTCAAATTTCCCGTTTACAAGTCGTTCAAAATGCAGCAGCTAGATTCCTGAAGGGATGTAAAAAATTTGATCATGTTACACCCCTTCTGAGATCTCTACATTGGTTACCTGTTCAGTATAGAATTGAATATAAAATTCTATTACTTGTCTACAAATCTTTAAGTAATCTTGCACCATCTTATCTGACGGACTTACTCCACCCGTACACTCCTAAGCGAGGACTTAGATCGGGAAACAAATTCCTCCTTCAGATTCCCAGAACCCGCTTGAAAAAAAAGGGAAATAGAGCCTTTGAAGTGGCTGGCCCCACTCTCTGGAATAATCTCCCGACCCAAATTAAAATGGCTTCCACTTTATCTGAGTTTAAATCTGCTCTCAAAACTCATCTGTTTGTCTCGGCTTTTAACATGTAATTCATCCTGTTTTTATTGTTTCTAAGTGATTATTGATTGTGTTTCTTTCTTGTGTATCTATACTGTAATTATTGTACAGCACTTTGGTCGGCTGGCGGCCGTTAGTAAATGTGCTTTAGAAATAAACGGAACTTGAACTTGAACTTGAACTTGTGTTTTATGGACCAGTGGGATAATGTTTGTACTGAATTAACACATCTCTGCAGTCAACATTGTTGTATATCTCAGTCCAGCTATTTTAAACTCTGTTTCATCCCATTCTAGGGTTACTATTATGCATAAAAACCCTTACAACACTGATAGGATATCATGAAATTGATGTATTAGTGCTACCAGTATTACAACATCAATATTGTAACTTAATTTGTAACATTTGAACTTTGAATTTAGTGCAATTTTGGTGGAAATTTGGTGCAAATAGGAAGTAAATCGCTCTGGTCGTGTGACAATTTGCATAAACCATGTGAAACTTAAACATATTTAATCGAGACCCTTTATTTTTTCCATATTTCAGTCAGCAACATTTTTAGCACAAATGACCCTTCTTTGCGGTCACTATTGTGACTGATGGGATTAAATGGGTTAAGTAATGAAATATTTTGTTTCTGGAGTTATGGAGGCAAATATAAGCATTTAAAACATTTGATTGTTTGTGAATTTTCAAAGCGTCTGGAGGATCCTAGAGAATCTCCAGTAATAATGATGACAGTAAACACACTTTAAATAACAAACCCGGCTGTAAATGCACTGTTTGTGATCAGTGAGTTTAACTGATTTCATCTGTTGATGTATCTCTAGTATTGTGAGTTTCTTAAACCAAAGGCTGAATGTCCTGTAAGTAACCTTATGCTGATAATGTACAGGAACAGATGATGAAGAACATGACTGCTTCAAACTGTGCATTTTAGCACGACTGGGGCTGTTTTTTGTTGTTGTAATTGTTTTGTTTTTTCACTGAATTAATTACACATAATTTTTTTGTCATTTTGAGTAAAAGCTTTTGCTGAATGAATGCATGTAAATGCATGGGTATGTTTTCATATGCATGAATGTCCATTTTACAGCCATTATTTTCAGGCATTTGAATTTGAAACTGAATGCTCCCGAATCACTTGATTTTCCAGAGAGACTCTTTCTGCTTGAACAGTGTGTGTTTTGTGCTGATTCTTGACCCGTGGAGCGCTGGCAGGCTCCTGCTGTGGTCATACAGACAATGTGTACTAGGAACGATTACGGCACTCTCCTCACAGGATGCCCCGGCGGCCCTTATCAGAGGGGACGTTCAGATAAGTCCTGGCCCTTACAAGGAAAAGCCTAAAACCCTACTGACATCGATTTTCTCCTGAACAAATTACACTCTGTGTTTGCTGAATTCGTTTGCTTAAACTCCTACTCAGATGAACTGATATGCACAAATCATGAACCCGTTTGGATTTGTTTTTGGGGTTTTTTATTTTCCTGATTCTACGATGTATAGGGATTGTGAAAAAATCTTGTCTCTCTGAAAACAAAACAAAGGCAAGCAGGTGGCATGTGACTGAAGAAACAATCTTTTGAAGCCCATGTTAATGATCTGACTCTCTCCCCCGTCTGAGCGAGTTGCCCTTTGGCTCCGGCTGAGATTGGCCTCTGGAGAATCTCCACATGAGGTGAGATCGCTCACGGACACAAACACCGCTCTGTGTGTGTGTGTGTGTGTGTGTGTGTGTGTGTTACACTCTGGAGCTCTGACCATACATTGCTTTATATTAATAAACACATAATCCAAAATGTACCCTAAATCTAAGATGCAACATTTTAAAATAATTTTGTAATTTCTTTTTTTTTTGCAGAATTGTGATTGCCTTGAAACAGTGACCAGTTTCATTCATTGCACAACTTTACTGATAAATATTTAAGAAATCATATTTTCCTACCCCAAACTAAATGTACCAAAGCTGTAACTACATGTGCCCTAGCATTTAGATTAGCAGACAAAAAAAATATTTTTTTTATTTTTATTCCGAACCATAAATATAATCTGAAGAACTAACAGTGTAAAATAAAAAAAAATAGTTTGTGGCAATCCTGTTACATTCAGCATGTTCTGTGATTGAATGCTATGGGGTCAAAGGTCAGGACAAAAACAGATGATTAGGCTACACTAAATGTCATTATTTACATTCTTGTGTGCTGTTCCAAGAACAATACGATTAAATCATGTAACAAAGTTCATTATCAGCACATCATGAGTAGCACACAGATGCTGTTGCTTCCAGAAAAAGTCCAAGTAACATGTTGAGAAAGTGTAACTTGATAAATAAAACATTCAGAATGACTGAGAATAATGTTGTAAAAAAATGTCTGTGCTCAGAATAATCAAAGTCTTCAAGTTTTATTCGTTAAATGTGCTATAACCGCACTATAGGAACCAAATACATATAAATATATATAGCGTAAGTAGTAATATATGTAAAAGTTGAAATTGTTGTCAGGTCACCCAAAAATATGCCTTAATATGCCTGGATTTATCCAAGTCAAAAATATTATTTAATATGACTAAATTAACCAGGCTGAATAATGTCAGCAAATGTCATATTTAAGGGTGAGGTATGATGGAAATTACTCCTTAAGCTATTATCTCTACATTGTTGTGTAGCAAAACTGCTTCAGAGGTAGCTGATAAAAAGCGCATGTTAAATGAGGATGGGAATTATATTTTGTATGAACCAGTATATCTGTAAGGTTTACTTATAGATGTTGACTAGCATGCGTGCATGTGCTGACCTCCCTCGTCCCCTCGATAGGGAACCTTTGGACCCTACGGTGAGGAGGCGAGGGGTTGAGGTTCAGGCCCCCCCCCCCCTCCCGCTCGGCCCTATAAAAGAGCCGTGTCTTGCCGTGCTCTTCAGTCTCTTCCCAGACCAGCTACATCAACAGGTAAGCAGCCCAGCTGCGGACCTGGGGCGTTTTGGAGCTCGTATTGAATTGTAATCTGTTTTTTTGTGTTTTGGTAGTTCATTTTTATTGTTAAAAGTAACAAAAATATGAATTTTCTTTGAAGACTAATGATGAGCCCTTATTGATGAAATATAATCACTTATTGTAGACGTGTAACCCCTCGATGGCATCTGGCCAAGGAGCATCAGGTCAGACTCAAGTCTTCAAAGTTCTCCAGGTCCACAACAATGTGACCAAGTTAATCCAGGGATTTGAGATTATGAAGTAGTTGAGAGCTAATCTGCTTGTGAAGTCTTTGTAACTCTGTCTAATCTGGGATGAATTAGATTCTAGTCTGATACTGTGACATATGCTGTAGGGAATCCTGCTGCAGCCCCAGTGTCCACGTTCCCTTTGAAATCTAAAGCCTGTGTATTCATTGTGATTAACAACATCTGATGTGTTTATTTGTTCGTTTTGACCCAGATCCATGATGAGGTTCGTAGTCCTCGCCCTCGCTGTTTTGCTGGCAGGTATATAAACCCACTACTTCTCTCAACACTGTCAAAACATTGTTTTGTTGTCTTGTTTTCCAGTTTAAAATGTATACCAAGATAAATTTTGTAAAACTTTTCATGAGATATCAAGACGTTTTCAAAGAATGCATGTATATATCTTGTTTCTAAACCTTTTAGTTTTATTCTGGTTTCAAGAGGTTCTGACTGGTTTTTGCGAGTGGGGTTAGAAATAAACTCATTCATTAAAGAAATATTTTCTGTAAAAAGTCTTAATATCTCGCACAGCTTAGCTTTTCATTTAAAATGATCAGAAAGATGGCTAGATATTTTTACTGAAACACCGGAGAAAATAGTGATGAAGAAATGAAAATGATTTATTTTTTTCTGCAGTAAAGATATTTCAGAAATGTTATTGTATTTAGTTAACTGTATTCAGATGAAAGTGTAGTTCAAATCTAGTCAGACTGAATACGTAAAGCTTGGCACTAGTTCCAGCGTCTGAATCTGCGTTTGCCTTGCACAGGCTGCCAGGCCCGATTCCTGCGGGACGAACCGCCGTCGCAGCTGGAGCACGTGAAGTCTGCGCTCAAGGTTTACACAGATCAGCTGAAGCAGGGGGCGCACAAGGCCCTCACTCACCTCGACGACACCGAATTCAAAGACTACAAGTAAGAACGCACATATGGGTCCAGATGTAGGGGCTCCTCAATAGCCGAATGGCTTCACTACAAAGGGTCGATTTTGATCTCATGCTTTGAGTTTAAGTAATTCTCATTTTCACATCAACTATTCCAGCGACAGCTAACCCAAATCTTCATCCGGTTTAGGGAGTTCCTGGGCCAGTCCATTGACAACATCCATGGATACTTTCAGTACGTCTTCCAAGTCATCAGCCCATTCGGCACCACAATGATGGAGGCCATCGCTCCCATGCGCGAGAAACTGGACAAGGACATGGAGGATCTGCGCAAGCAGCTGGAGCCCAAGCACGAGGAGCTCAGGCAGGTGCTGCAGAAGCACTTCCAGGAGTACAGAGACGAGCTGAAGCCTTTCCTGGAGGAGTACCTGACCAAGCAGCGCGAGCACATGGAGGAGGTGAGGACCAAGCTGGAGCCTGTGGTCAAGAGCTTGAAGGAGAAGATCGGACCCAACTGGGAGGAGACCAAGTCCAAGCTGGTGCCCATCGTGGAGCTTGTGCGCGAGAAGTTGACGGAGCATCTCCAGGACTTAAAGATCAAGCTGGAGCCCTACATCCAGGAATATAAGGATAAGATGGAGAAGGAAACGCTGGAGTTCCGCAAGAGTGTGAGTTCTGGAGAACTGAGGAAAAAGATGAACGAGTTGGGTGAGGAGGTGAAGCCTCACTTCGACGCTATTTTCTTAGCCCTCAAAAAGGCTGTGTACAATGCGTAAAGCAACCCTTTTTTACACCTTCCCTTCACCTTGCCACCAGCGCCAAGTACCAACACCTCGAGCCGTCGTCGTCTGGAAGGCTTTTCTCCGAGTGTAACTAACCCTCGCTGAAGCACACATACTTACACATGCTGACAATACACTCACATGCACTTTTGACAAATTACCACAACTACAGGACTCACATTGTCTCTAATGGGCAACACAGCTAAGAATTAAAATAACACTGAAACCTGTTCATTCAAAAATGCCTTGCAAAAATTCTTTGTTAAGCTGCTTTTTGTTAAAAACTGATTTTCAATGTTCAATGAAATAAAATAATAAAAATAAAAAACTTTCATACTGTTTATTCAATGTCTAAATGTGTCTTATTTTTAAGAGATGTTTTGTTGACATGATGTGGAAACATACAAATTCATTAATTCCAAGTCCTAAAAATATATATGCACAATATAATCAGATTTTTGATAATAATTATAATAATTATAATAATATATAGCAACATAGTATATATAGTAATAATAGTAATATATATATATATATATATATATATATATATATACATATGGGCCAAACAAGTCTACCTCGCAAGATTACTGCTATAAACATGAGTCGCGTCTAAAAGGTAAAGGGGGAGGTGTTGCTGCAGTTTATAGCAATATCTTAAGTATTTCTCAGAGGTCGGGTTTCAAGTATAATTCGTTTGAAGTAATGGTGCTTCATATAACGTTATCCACAGAAACACACGTTAATGATAAATCCCTTGTGATGTTTTTACTGGCTACTGTATACAGGCCACCAGGGCTCCATGCAGACTTTATAAAAGAATTTGCTGACTTTCTATCAGAGTGCTCAGCTGAAGGATGTTCATTCACTGTGAGCGAGTGAGTGAGTGAGTTAGTGATCCTGGGTCAAAGGTCAGAACTGTGACCCAGCAGCAAAGCATTTTCCATCAGAACAATGGTGGTAAAAGTCCAATTAGCTGATTGTTGAGTGCTGGAGGTGTGATCGATCGCTGCCACAGACTGGCTGATTGTAGCACAGAGTACGTTTGTGGGCATCGTGGGTCATGGGTTGTGAGAGAGTGATATGGATGAGGTGCAGAAATCCTGCATATTAGATCTCTCACTGAAGTGTCCTGAGCCACAGACGCACGCAGTGTGAGGAAGACCAGCTGCATGCGTACGAGACCGGACACTGGACCAACAGCAATGATGAATGGTAATATTCAGATCGTGCTTTATTTGTACGTTTTGAAATAATCGTCATCAATTAGCAACTTTTACAATTAGTGATTGATTTTTTAATCTCTTGCTCTAAAGTTAAATATCTAAGCATCCTTGAAACATGCACTGTAAAAAATTAATCATGGGTCTTGTAATTTTCATTTTAAAATTAAGCTGATAATTAGTGTGTAGGCTATATTTTATTAAATAAATTGTGGTTACAGCAAATAAAGAGAGCTTTTCACTAATAAAACCAAGAGATATGTTTTCTAATTTTTAAGGTAATTTTGCATTTATGAGGCTTGAATTATGGAACTAATTCATCTAAATAAATAAATAAGGAAACAAGGCTACCTGTTTATTTTAAGAGAATTAACTAAATTTTGCAGTTTCATATTGAGAGTGATTGTTAGTTCCCAGCATGCTTAGCAAATGGCTGGATATGGAGAGTAAATATTGAAATTAAGTGCTACTTAAGTGTTTTTGAGTAAAGAGAAACATCTATTCATGATTAATGTTCAGTTATGTTTTACATTTGAAAGAGTTTCTACTGTATTATGTTGAAGTTTCTATCGTTACCACAGTGCAGAAGAGTCGAGCTTATGGTTAAAGGATAACTGAGGTACTATCACTGTGATGCATGATGCTCATTCTTTGAGTAGATATAGCTCATGCCATTTTTTACAGTGTGATCATTTTCTACAAAAACAAAGAATTTCAGAAAATCCTAGCAAATTTCTTTCTTTGTTTTTGGAAATAAAAATTGGCCTCTATTATTAATGCACGATACTTGTCTGATCGTAAGCAGTTGATCAGTGCATATAGATTTCACCTCATCATCTTTAATTGAAATTAAGCCAATACGAAAGTCGGCTGCAGTTTTCATTTTATTCATAAACCTCATAAAATGTTGTTAGGATAAACCGTTCAAAGTGTCTTTGTCTAGGTCTCATGCATATCTGACCTGACCGGCCGGACCTGCAGCAAAGCTCCGGAGGTGGCCAGCGTCAGAGTTCAGCTGGAGATGCAGAGCCAGTTCGACCAACTCGGCACTGAGATGATTGTGACAAAAGCTGGAAGGTTTCACCAGACATCACTCCTTTGCTAATACATATCTTTGTAGCATCATGTTAGCAATTCCATTTTTACTTTGTCTGAAGTAGTGAATGTGAGTAGAGAAGCTGTTGTGGGGTTTTTGCGGTTCTGGCCGGTTGTTTGTTGAGTTACACACTAAACTACAATAGTTGGGTTTAGGGATCTGAGCAATTATGATGATGATGATGATGATTTGCATTATGATAAGTCTGTGATCAGCATATATTGACTGCTGTTATTTGTGTTCATACAGAAGGATGTTTCCTACATTTCAAGTACACATTTCAGGCATGGATCCTGCTGCAGAATATGTTCTCCTAATGGACTTTACTCCTGTTGATGACAAACGATACAGGTATCTGATCAGGAAAAAAAACTTAACATTTTTAATGGTTTTAATTTGGGTGAAGAGCCACCAAAATATGCTTTGTTTAAATGTAACGGTAACACTTTATTTTAGGGTCTCTTAACTAGTTGCTTATTAGCATGCATATTACTAGAATATCAGCCATTTATTAGTAGTAATTAAACACATATTAATGCCTTATTCTACATCCATAATCCTACCCAATACCTAAACCTATAACAACTACCTTACTAATGATTTATTAGCAGCAAATTAAGAATTTATTGAGGGAAAAGTCATAGTTAATAGTGAATAAGTGTTCCCTATTCTAAAGTGTTACCAATGTAACAAACACTTTATTTTAAGAACAAATTTTTAGGATTAACTAACTAATAACTAAGATTTTTCTTTAATAAACTCCTAATTCAGTTGCTTATTAATAGTTAGTAAGGCAGTTTTTAAGTTTGGGTGTGGGGTGGATTAAGGGATTGAGCAATTAGTAAAAAGAATATGAAATATAAATATAGAATATAAAATTATATGGTCACACAGAATAAGGCATTAATATGTGCTTTATAAGCACTAATAAACAGCCAGTATGCTAGTAATATGCATGCTAATAAGCAAGTAGTTACTAATGAGAATTGGTCCCTAAACTAAAGTGTTATCAATATTTTTCCCTAGAAACAGAAACACACTGATCTGACGCCGGCGCACCAGCAGCAGTTCCCTGTAGAAACTATTTAAACTCAGATCTTACGGCAGAATCAAGAAACTTTTTTCTTCATGTTTTAAGTAGGGGTTGTTCACCTTTTCCATTCAGGACCATCCTGACTGGAGAACTCAGGGAGCCCCTAATATTTGATCAACATCATATTATGTTGATATGTTGGGGGAAGTCGTGGCCTAATGGTTAGAGAGCCGGACTCGTAATCGAAAGGTTGCGGGTTCGAGTCCCCGGCCGGCAGGGATTGTAGGTGGATGGAGTGAATGTACAGCGCTCTCTCCACCCTCAATACCACGACTGAGGTGCCCTTGAGCAAGGCACCGAACCCCCAACTGCTCCCCGGGCGCTGCAGCATGGCTGCCCACTGCTCCGGGTGTGTGTTCACTGTGTGTGTGTGTATTTGTTCACTACTCACTGCTGTGTGTGTGCACTTGGATGGGTTAAACGCAGAGCACCAATTTCGAGTATGGGTCACCATACTTGACAATACATCACGACTTTACTTTACTTTACTTTACTTTACTTATGATATCAATAACAAACACGATTGCACAGTTCACTACTCTCATCTTCCTTTGCTGTGTCCTGAATTCAATGTCTTTGATTATAGTGATGTATGTTTAACATGACATTGTACACTCTATAAAAGCCACAGAATTAAGAGTTGAATCTAATTAAAAATGAAATGTAATATATTTGTCACGGTGTACACACGAGGGAGGAACAAGGAACACGCATACGAGGATGTAAACTCAAATAATACTTTACTTAAAGATATCAAGGTCAGGGCAGGACAAGGCAAGGCAGACACAGACATCAAACACCGGGAAGTAACGAGTAGACCAGACGAAATGGCACAACACAGACAGGACTATAAATACACAGGTAACTTAACGAACACGGCTAGACACGAATAAACTACTAATGACATGACAAGGACAGGAAACAAACCAAATATGGGCACAAGAGGCAGGAACACATGACACACACATAACAGTTCCCTTACAATATTGAATATGTGTAATAGTAGTGCTACTACTAGTGCTCAGCACCCTCCTACTTCCACTCACTATTACGAACCTACATCCCCTCCAGAAGTCTGAGATCTGCTAGTGAGCGACGCCTTGTGGTACCATCACAGAGAGGCTCAAAATCACTCTCCAGAACATTCTCGTTCACCATTCCTGGCTGGTGGAATAATCTTCCCACCCCTATCCTGAACGCCGGATCCCTGGCAACCTTCAAGCAACAACTGAAAACTCATCTCTTTCGGCAGTACTTGACTTCATCCTAAACTCAAAAAAAAAAAAAAAAAAAACTTTCTCTCCGCTTACTAGCTTGTACTTATTTGAACAATGACTGAGACTTGGTGTTACGAGCACTTCCTCTGTCTGATTGCCTCTTCGAGATGAATCGCTTTTTGTATTCCCCAATTGTAAGTCGCTTTGGATAAAAGCGTCTGCCAAATGACTAAATGACTAAATGTAAATGTAAATGTAGTGCACAGACTCTGGATGTTGTGTGTGCAGGTACGCCTTCCATAGCAGATATAGCTGCCCCGGGGCGAGTGCACTCCCACCCGGACTCTCCAGCTCGAGGAGCACAGTGGGTCAAACAGACCGTCTCCTTCGACCGCCTCAAACTCACCAACAACCTGCTGGACGACAACGGCCACGTAAGACACACACACACACACACACACACACAGAGACAGTGATGGGGGTAACGCATTACAAGTAACACGAGTTAAGAAATCAGATTATTTTTTAAGTAAAAAGTAACATATTACTTATTAATTTTCAGATTTTTCGTTTCTCTTGTGTTTTTAATATATTTACTTATTTTATAGGGCGAGACCATTTTCAATTGTTTAGTTGTGCTGATTTTTATATTCTTTTTACTATTTTTGAATCTCTGTGCAGCACTTTGGTCAGCTGTGTGGCTGTTTTATATGTGCTATACAAATAAATTGAAACTTGAAACTTAGTTTAGAGGGAAATATCTGAGTTACTTTTTCAAATAATTAACTCCAGCTACTGTTTGTGATGTATTGAGTGATAGCTCTGGTGTTGAGAGAAATCAGGAGTAAGTGCAGTGTTGTGTGTGAACATGATCTTACTGTAGTTCTAGACTAAATATCAACATGATCTTACTGTAGTTCTAGACTAAATATCAACATGATCTTACTGTAGTTCTAGACTAAATATCTACATGATCTTACTGTAGTTCTAGACTAAATATCATCATGATCTTACTGTAGTTCTAGACTAAATATCAACATGATCTTACTGTAGTTCCAGACTAAATATCTACATGATCTTACTGTAGTTCTAGACTAAATATCATCATGATCTTACTGTAGTTCTAGACTAAATATCTACATGATCTTACTGTAGTTCTAGACTAAATATCATCATGATCTTACTGTAGTTCTAGACTAAATATCTACATGATCTTACTGTAGTTCTAGACTAAATATCTACATGATCTTACTGTAGTTCTAGACTAAATATCATCATGATCTTACTGTAGTTCTAGACTAAATATCTACATGATCTTACTGTAGTTCTAGACTAAATATCTACATGATCTTACTGTAGTTCTAGACTAAATATCAACATGATCTTACTGTAGTTCTAGACTAAATATCAACATGATCTTACTGTAGTTCTAGACTAAATACCTACATGATCTTACTGTAGTTCTAGACTAAATATCTACATGATCTTACTGTAGTTCTAGACTAAATATCTACATGATCTTACTGTAGTTCTAGACTAAATATCATCATGATCTTACTGTAGTTCTAGACTAAATATCTACATGATCTTACTGTAGTTCTAGACTAAATATCTACATGATCTTACTGTAGTTCTAGACTAAATATCAACATGATCTTACTGTAGTTCTAGACTAAATATCATCATGATCTTACTGTAGTTCTAGACTAAATATCAACATGATCTTACTGTAGTTCTAGACTAAATATCTACATGATCTTACTGTAGTTCTAGACTAAATATCTACATGATCTTACTGTAGTTCTAGACTAAATATCAGCATGATCTTACTGTAGTTCTAGACTAAATATCAGCATGATCTTACTGTAGTTCTAGACTAAATATCAACATGATCTTACTGTAGTTCTAGACTAAATATCAACATGATCTTACTGTAGTTCTAGACTAAATACCTACATGATCTTACTGTAGTTCTAGACTAAATATCTACATGATCTTACTGTAGTTCTAGACTAAATATCTACATGATCTTACTGTAGTTCTAGACTAAATATCTACATGATCTTACTGTAGTTCTAGACTAAATATCAACATGATCTTACTGTAGTTCTAGACTAAATATCTAAATGATCTTACTGTAGTTCTAGACTAAATATCTACATGATCTTACTGTAGTTCTAGACTAAATATCAACATGATTTTACTGTAGTTCTAGACTAAATATCTACATGATTTTACTGTAGATCTAGACTAAATATCAACATGATCTTACTGTAGTTCTAGACTAAATATCAACATGATCTTACTGTAGTTCTAGACTAAATATCTACATGATTTTACTGTAGTTCTAGACTAAATATCTACATGATCTTACTGTAGTTCTAGACTAAATATCAACATGATCTTACTGTAGTTCTAGACTAAATATCAACATGATCTTACTGTAGTTCTAGACTAAATATCTACATGATTTTACTGTAGTTCTAGACTAAATATCTACATGATCTTACTGTAGTTCTAGACTAAATATCTACATGATCTTACTGTAGTTCTAGACTAAATATCAACATGATTTTACTGTAGTTCTAGACTAAATATCTACATGATTTTACTGTAGATCTAGACTAAATATCAACATGATCTTACTGTAGTTCTAGACTAAATATCAACATGATCTTACTGTAGTTCTAGACTAAATATCTACATGATTTTACTGTAGTTCTAGACTAAATATCTACATGATCTTACTGTAGTTCTAGACTAAATATCAACATGTATTTACTCATCTCAATTGTAGTACACTTGAACCCATCTTTCATACACTAGAACACTACAAGTGGTGACTAAATACATGTTTTAAATACAGAGATAGTATGTTAAAAGCACATTTTAGTTAATATTCACGGTGTCCCAAAATAGCACAGTTGAGTACAATTAGATGTTCTCAAGTTTATCTTAACACGTACTAAAGGTTTTTTTTTAGTATATTAAGTACAAAATTAGTGCGTGAAAATAGAGCACTTTAAGTACATTATAGAAGTGCACTTGTTTTTCACCTGGGTGATCCAATTCAACCATACTAATAAGCACAAGTGACACATTTGTGTTTAATTTTAGTTATTGCTGAATAGTGCTGAACTTTCTTCTCCTGCGTCATATTCTTCATGTGATTAGTTTGAGCTGTACAGACCTGAATCTACATTTCCTTCAGTCTGAGCCGGATTCACTTCACTTTTGCTGTGAAAGGGCTTTTATGTTTGTAAAAGAAGAACTTTTTTATATTAAAAACAGGTAACACTTTAATTTGATGGTCCCTTTTGAACATTCTGTTGATACTAAGTAATGTTGCAACTACATGTCAACTAAGTCTCATTAGAGTATTAGTAAACTGTCTGCATATCTGCTAACTCTTTATTGTGATGGTCTCCCAACAGACCTTCTACTGACTGTAAGTAACTTTGCAAGTACAGGTTAACTTATCCTAACCCTACCAGTCTACTAATACACTACTGACACTCTAATGAGCGTTAGTAGAAATGTAGGTGCAATGTTTGTGTGTGTGTGTGTCTGTGTCTGTGTGTCTGTGTGTGTGTGTGTGTGTGTGTGTGTGTGTGTGTGTCTGTAGATGATCCTGAGCTCCATGCACCGGTATCAGCCACGGCTGCATGTGGTTCTGGTGGACCGGAGCAGTGACAGTCAGCGCTTCGCTCACCGCAACTTCTGCGGTATGGTAATAACTCAAGTATTCAAGCAAAAATCCTTCAGATGTAATTACTAATAATTCAGGACATTATTCTGAAGTAAAAATACATGATGACTCCCGACTGTAGTCACTGTAAGCATTTGATAATGCTCAAGTCATTATTAGTAAGTAACCATGATCTTCCAAATAATTAGTAATTCCGTTAGGATGATGTAGTAACACTTAATAATAATAATAATAATAATTGTATTTATATAGCGCACCTTTCAAAAACCTCAAAAAGAAAGCAGATAGAGATCATCTAAAGCACCAGATGAGTTATGAAAGCAAGCATGGAACTGAAAAATGAGGCAGACAATCAATTAACCAAACCTATTGTAAATAAGTGAGCTTTGAGTCATTATCAGTGGATTACCATCATTCTTACAATGACTATTAATGATAATCTAATCTTGATGTGCTAATTGAACAACATACTGTATTCTATATTTCTGTGAGGCATGTTAAATACATCAAGCACTGAATGGCCGATGACTCAGAATGTTCCAGCATCTCTAGCGATTCAGTCAGAATAGTGGAACTAAGCAGCCTTAATTATCTTTCCTTAAGTAGTGTGAAAAAAACAAAAAACAAACAAACATGAAGTTCAGAAGGATGCTGAAAAATTAGCTATTAGCTAAAAATTAGCTAAAAAACTATTTCTTTACAATTATCCAGAGTTATTAAATAGTTCTGTAAGTCGGGGAAGTCGTGGCCTAATGGTTAGAGAGTTGGACTCGTGATCCAAAGGTTGCGGGTTCGAGTCTCCGGTCTGGCAGGGATTGTAGGTGGGGGAGTGAATGTACAGCGCTCTCTCCACCCTCAATACCACGACTGAGGTGCCCTTGAGCAAGGCACCGAACCCCCAACTGCTCCCCGGACGCTGCAGCATAAATGCTGTGAACAAACACTGATGTGTGTGTGTTCGCAGCGTGTGTGTTCACTGCTGTATGGGTCACCATACTTGGCCATATGTCACTTCACTTCAAGAGGACTGACAAATTGTATCGATTTATTTATTTGGATGAGTTGACATTTTTAAACATGAGCCATAATACAACTGCTAGAAGTGTAGAGAGATGTGTGATCGGTGAATAAAGAGCTCTTTATCTGTAGCTGCAGTGAATCGTGTCTGTCCCGTCACAGATCACCCAGCTGAAGATCGCTTGCAACCCCTTCGCCAAAGGCTTTCGATCAGCAGATTCTGAGAACAGGTGAACAACATTACCAGAGTCTGTGAGTCCTGAGATCAAAGCTGTTTTACAGGAGGCTTCCCATCACATGAAATCTGTATTTTATGGTTATTATGACCTTCTGTTCTGCTATCTACAGTTGTTCTCTGATTGTAAAGAGATTCTGCTGTCTGATCGTAGGCACACAGCTCCGTGTCAGACAGAATCTGCTGGCCTGTGTTTGCCGTGGAGTGTGTTTGAGGAATCGTCGTCTGAGTGTGAAGATCAGACACAGACTCAGCGTGAGTCTCATCACTGCTGCATTTTACATATCCCAAAACACACAGCAATTAAAAATATCTCTCTTCGCACCTTTTTGTATAATTTGACATTACAAATTGATGTAAATAATGAACAATGTAAACATTGCATTTCTGTGCATGCATTTCAGTGCAAGTTGCACTTTTGTGGAAGCTGACTTTAGCTGTAAGCAGTGTGTGTTGCGGAGAGTCCTCTCTGAATACTGATGCATGCTCCTGTTCTTCAGGCTGCTCGAGCGCTCACGGTGTGGCCCTGCAGACGTTCGACGGAGGATCTCATTACTACAGTGCCCTGCCAGTGGGACCCGAGCACAGCCCTCTGATATTAGCCTTACACTCTAAACATACTGTGTCAGGTCATCTGAAAGTGTGCTTCATTTATGCACACCAAAATAACATCAACAACAACAGCAATCATAATCATAATATTCAAAATGGTCAGGTCATCTAGAAATAGCTCCTCGTGATAACAGTATTTTTACAGAGTAGATTTATTGCATTATACATGAATCAAAACAAAGGCTCTGTGTTCATGTTCATGCGTATCAACTACCTACCAATACACATTTTGTGATATTGACAATAGAAGATGTTTAAAAGATGTACTGAAATACACATATATAAATTGATTTTGGCATGGAGAATTGTCATGTAGCATTGCCATTATTTTTGCTTAAATATAAATACATTACATTAAAAACAATCAAACTAAACTGTATATGTTTTTCCCTCTTTCTTTTTAATCTAGCAACAGCAGTAAACTACTGTGGTAAATGACAGTGGTATTCATTGAGCTCCTTGTGTACAGTATACCGAAACATTGTGGTATTTCCAGCTGATGTGATGAAAACACAAAGACACAGTTCAACAATAAAAATGACTGTAATGCAGTACAACAGGAAATTGGTCTGATGAATAAACTCCAAGCCCCATGATGCCTCACTCCAGTGTGTGTGTGTGTGTGTGTGTGTGTGTGTGTGTGGACTGTGGAGTCCGCTCAGTGCGCTAGTGTCAGAGCAGACTGATTCATTTAGAGAACCGGTTCGTTTGAGCGCTTAGCTTCATCGAACCGTTTCAATAAAATGATTCACCACGTAACATAAATATCGATGTATTTTTATAGGAGACCTGTTGCGTGTGATGTGTGTCGTTTGTTGGTCCACATAACAATGTTCCTTCAAACCACTACCATGTTCTTTTAGTCGAGAGATTCATTCGCTCTGTCCGAACCATTCAAAAGAGTCGATTCCCCTGAGAGTCAGACATCGCCACAGCGCGTGCGGATGCGGGGAAGATGGAGGAGGAGGCAGGAGCTGTCTGAGGACACAGATGCGGATTATGGAGGCTTGCGCCGTCAAATGAGCAGCACAGTTCAACAACAGGACCCTAAACAGTTCGTTTCTTAAAGAGCGTGTCTGAAGTACGGGATTTCCATATAATCATTCTCAAAAACAAGAGCGAGGAATATGGGAAACGGGGATGGTTGTCGCTGATTGTCGATGCGGAGGATGGAGAGCAATCGAGGAATAATAAACATGAGTCTGAAGCGCTTTAGTGCTCGCGGGGATTGATCGCGTTCCGAAGTAAACGAACGGATTTGATCTCTTGAAAGATGAGGCTTCCGCGTCTGTTCCTGTACTCGTGGGCATTAGTGGCCCTTCTGCCGGTCCCCTGCTCCGGCGCAGTGCTGCTCCGCGTCCCCCTGCGGCAGGGGCCCCTCTCACAGACCGCGGGCCCCCGGGGCCCCTCCCGCTCCGCCCGCACACGCAGAGGAGCCAGTGCGGGGAATATGGTCAACATGATCGACAACCTTCGCGGAAAGTCAGGACAAGGTTATTACATCCAGATGTCTGTGGGCACACCGCCTCAGAAGGTGAGACTGAAATAGAAACATACTATCCGTTCTGTGTTTGTAGCTTTATGTGGATATAGTTCATATCTCGTTTGCTGCTCTCAGAACAAGGGCATTCACATTTTCTTTCATATCTTGTCTTACCATTATCTGTTATTATTGTCTTGCAGCATGAATATCACCACAATGTACAGTAAAATACAGAAACCTTTCCAAAACATTGTGGACAGAAATACTTTTAAAACAGTTTGTAATTATTTAATTTAGAAATTATTTAATTTTTTCAAAAATGATCAAATATTTTAATATTTTATTTGTATTCCCTTTCTACCCCATTGTTTTCCACTTTGTTTAGATCTTTGTGCTTTATGGAAATATTGCACCATTGATTATTGACTAAACGCTGACAGGATTAAAGAAGTTAGGGTTTTGTAGTGTAGAGCACAGGCTGATGACTGGAGAGACAGTAAGTGTACTGTTGTCTACACAAATACAGATCTACCTGCCACCTTTTCAGTATAAGAAACATACATGTACTCATAATAATCATTCTATTGAAATGTTTGCTCCATTCATGCATTTCTGGAAATCGAACCCATAACCTTGGCATTGTTAGTGTTGTGCTGTACTGTTTAAGCCCCAGGAAACCCCATCAGTGAGAATATCAGACTTTCGTTCAGGCGGCGGCAGATCTCTGCTGAGCTAGTATCATCACCATAACTCTTTTTAAAAATTGTTACAATTGTCTCTTGTCTAGTGCTTCATACAGATGCTTGAAAATGATGTGGAAGGAAATGAATGAGTGTTTTAGCACAGCAAACATCTTCAGCACTACTGTCAGGTCATCATTACTGCGGGTCGGTAAGGTCACATAATGCATGAGGAAGAGGAAGGCCTGTGGCGTAGGGGTCGCTGGAGGGAGCGTGTGCACAGGGACGAGGTTAGGACGCAGGATACAGACTCGGTGAGCAGAAACAACAGGAAGCCCACAGGACAAATCAGTGACATGAGGAGTCAGCTCAGTTCTTACTACAGCAGAGAAACGGCAAAGAGCTGCCACAGACAGACAGACAGACAGACAGACAGACAGACAGACAGGTGCCTTGAATCTAAAACGTTTGTCTGATAGCTTTCATAAAGTCTTGGTCTAACTCTGTGACTGCACAGGTGTGATGACGTTCCAGAAATCAGTGGAGAAGCGGTCAGTTGATATAATATGTCTCCAGTCACCCTGCTCTGAGCATCAGCTATTAAAAAAGCTTTCATTAGCTGATGTTGAGCGCAGAGCGACTGATGACGTATTATTATAGAGTCTAATGAAGCCAAGTGACAGAGTTACCTTCGAATGTCTGTGCTATTAAATAAATGTGTTATAACTCGTTCAGCAAGACTCTCAAATTATTCATTAGTCGTTATCAAAGCTGCTGGTTAGACTCTGAAATGGTCATTGTGGACACGGTAATTGTCTGATCTTAATCATTTCAGAATGAACGATTACATGGCACAGTTCAGCTAAAACGTGCTGGAGATCTCAGGAGTCCCAGAGATGTCTGACAGCTCCGTCTCGTTCTCAGGTTCCGGCCCTCGTCTCTGAGCCTGTATCACGTTCTGCTCGGTCAGGCAGTCTAGCGCTGAGAGGCTGATCAATAATACATCTCATTCTTAAATACCCCTTCACAAACACACAAACACCCACAAGGTCACAGAGCGATCGTCAGCTGAAGACCTGAGCCACATCTAGAGACTGGAGGGTGGGCTAGTGACCGTATCTCATTACAGTGCCCTATAAACACGCCCTGCCAAACACTGGCACCACTCACATTTCTGCAGTCATTCATTGCATGTGCACTTGAAGGTACAGTGTGTTTCCCTCTGTGTTCCAGCTGAACATCCTGGTGGATACGGGCAGCAGTAATTTCGCAGTCGGCGCCGCCGCTCACCCGTTCCTCCACAGATATTACCATCGCTCTCTGTGAGTACTGCTGACTCTTCACAATAGGAGTCTAACGCTACACAAACATGAGGGTTCGGTGCGTACCTCGGTTTTAACATCACAGTTCAGTATGGTTTGTACAGCAGGGGGAATCTTTTCACTGCATGAGTGCGTACCGAAACGAAAGACCCATACCGGAAATGTTCGTTATGAATACGTGTACCGTTACACCCCTAATTCACACACAAATTGGACACAATATACGTAATATATGAAGAAGCTGTTGCCAGAGTCAGATTGGTGTTTGTTTCGACAGCTCGTCGTCATACAGAGACCTGGGCCGCAGCGTGTATGTGCCGTACACACAGGGCCGCTGGGAGGGCGAGCTGGGCACGGACCTGCTGTCCATTTCTCACGGGCCCAACGTGTCTCTGAGGGCCAACATCGCCGCAATCACCCAGTCTGACCGCTTCTTCATCAATGGGTCCAACTGGGAGGGCATCCTCGGGCTGGCCTACGCCGAGATCGCCAGGGTGATCTTTCTGTAGCTGTCATAACCTCACAGAGCTTGATGAAGAGCCACTTCTGACCGGGTGTTGTGTCTTTCAGCCGGACGAGACTCTGGAGCCGTTCTTCGACTCTCTGTTGAGGCAGACCAGCGTCCCAGATGTCTTCTCCCTGCAGCTCTGCGGAGCGGGGTTCACACAGAACTACAGCGCCGGCAGCTCCACTGTAGGCGGCAGTATGGTGAGAACAGGGGAAAACAGACCATTTCCAGGCCGGAAACTGTTAACTGACCCCAACATTCTGCCATTAACTCTGCTGTGGAACACAAAAGGAGATGCTTTGCATGTTTTCCCACATGCTGTGAATGAGAATCAGACTTCAGGCCCTGAAAAGGAAGTCTTATGAAATCATAGGGTAGTTCTGTATAAGGAACAGACCAAAACTGCCGCCATGTGAATTATTTTTAACATATTTTTTTGTGTTTTGCACTGACATAAAATAATTTAAAGTAACCCTTACCATTAGTAAAATCACCCAAAACAGGTGGTTAAATGTTTTGATACAATAAAATAGTATTTCTTGTAAAACATAGTCCAATATTTTTTTTACAGTGTACTGTGTGGAGTTAAATAACTTTATGTAATGTGAAACAAAACAACTTCAGTGACATGCTATAAAAGACTGTGTTTGTTCTGCACAGATTATTGGGGGAATAGATGCATCCTTGTATGTTGGCGAGCTGTGGTACACACCAATCAGACGAGAGTGGTATTATGAGGTCATCATCGTGCGCATCGAGGTCAACGGACAGGATCTCAATATGGACTGCAAAGAAGTGAGAACAACTCTCCTGGTTTTGCCAGGAAGCATTTATTCATCTTGAGAAAACAGACTTGACAGAGGCAGTTTCAGGATCTTCAAGCACATGCACGTTTATGTGTCATGAGTGCTTTCCTGAACATAACAAGCGGTTGCTGTTTTTCACATGCCTTTTATGTATAGATTTGATTCATTTACTCTTGTCTCAAGTCCAGACAATCTTAATATAAAAATCCATTAACTACATTTACATTTTTTACCTAAATTACATTTGTAAATTTATAATCTACAAGAAAGATAAATCATTTCATAATTATTGTGATTTTGTTTTTCCAAAGGAGTTTGCCATTTAATTTCAGAAATATTTAACCATCAGAACAACATCAAAACATAATTTAAAATGTAATGGAAATGAAACTTTGTTGGAAGTGTTAAACTTCTAAAACAAGCGTCACCTCTTATGCCCAGTGTTGGACTTTCCCAGCGGACACCCTGATACCAATTTGACGTCAAATAATAGTCAAGATTGATCAAGATGCTGTAACATCATTTTCAATTCAGTTTGGATGGCCATTTCTTCCAGGGGTAATTGGGAGAAAATAGAAAGTTAATCCCACACTCAAATTGGTTTAATGTACAGTATATGTAGGCCAATATGTTTGACTTTTCAGTTTACATCAAATCAACCTCATGTCAAGTTTTTGAGGTCAGACTGATTTGCATATTCAACCTGTTTTTTGACAACAATATTGATGCCAATTTAATGTCTTTTCAACATCAATTGCCCACTGGGTTGTTAGAAGTCTTGAATTGAATTGAATAAATTGGATAAACTAGGAGGTGTGTGAAAAATGCATTTTAAACAAGTCTGTTTCCAAATGTCCATAAACAGTTGAAGAAACATTTCTGTATTTTTGAATATTTATATTTTTCTGTATTATTGGTCATGGTTAAGAATATAATTGAACAGTTTGTATTTATTAAACAGAGGTAAAGTAAAAGCAAATATGCTGATTGTTTGTCTCTGTCTCTCAGTATAACTATGATAAAAGTATCGTGGACAGCGGCACCACAAACCTGCGTCTCCCTCGTAAAGTGTTCCAGGCGGCTGTGAAGGCCATTGAAGCGGCTTCATCGGTCGGTGTATACTGTCTGCGTTGGTCTCATCTTTGAACATGCTGAGCGTTGTGGGTTTTCTGGCTCACCTGGCTCTTCTTTTCCTCAGACTGAACAGTTTCCCTCAGGTTTCTGGCTGGGCGAGCAGCTGGTGTGTTGGCAGGCGGGCACCACACCCTGGCACATCTTCCCTGTCATCTCTCTCTACCTGATGAGTGAAAACAGAAACCAGTCTTTCCGCATCTCCATCCTGCCACAGGTACTTCATTCTGCCATCAGACCAGTTTCATACTGACAAACAAATACATCTGCTAAAATATGCAAATGAAGTGTACTGCCTGTAACACTGTATCCCACAGTTCAACGCAGTTCTCTCACTTTTACCAGTTACAATCACTCCCCCTTGTGGAGGAGCTGGATCATGTTTCTGTACCAGCAGACATGATCCTTGAAGGATGAGTTTTGTCAGTTACTCCCCATGAACAATATACTGTATCCACACACCAAAGAGCAAACTTCAGCTCGCACTTATGAAGAGTTACAAATGTCAATGTTAGCATGCATCTTAGTTCACACAAATGAAAATTCAGTCATAATATACTCACCATCAAGTTGTTCAAAACCTGTATGAATGTTTGTCTTCTGCTGAATACAAAAGAAGATTTTGAAGAATGTTGGTAACCATACAGTTAATTATAGCCATTGACTATTTTCTTTTTCAGTACTATGCAAGTCTATGTCTACCATCAGTTGCCCACATTTTCATTTTATGAATATCATGTTATTATAACAGCAGTGCTCCATTGAGGTTTGTCCATTTGGAGATTATCAGCTTTTTCTTTATAAATGAGGCCGTTAATGATCATGAGCTTCCTGGTCTGTAATGGTCTGTGAATGCATATGTGTGAGGCTGATGTGCGTCTGTCTCGTCTCTCTGCAGCAGTATCTGAGGCCGGTGGAGGACGTGGCCTCGGCTCAGGAGGACTGTTATAAATTTGCTGTGTCTCAGTCCAGTACTGGTACAGTAATGGGTGCCGTCATCATGGAGGGCTTCTATGTGGTGTTTGACCGAGAGCACAAGCGCATCGGCTTTGCGGTCAGCACGTGTCATGGTGAGAGTGTTTTCTCTGAGAAACTTACAGTGACCTCACATGGTATCAGGACATGTATGGGATTAATTTTGTTCCATTATTTCAAATAGATAGATTATGGTACACAAATAAATGTAAAGAGATTCACAAAAATATATACAAAGAGTATTAGAATGAGATTCAGAAATATGTTTCACCGTGTCCTAACTACACGCGACGCGACAAGATTCCAGCGACAAGCAACTTGTGTGTCCACACCAGACGCCACAGAATCAATCAAATATCACAGCCAATCAGAAGCGTGTGTGGGCGGAGCCTCTCTGGAAGCGCACTGCACTCGCAACGAAAAGGATAAGTTTATAATCTAATTCATAAATATTAAAGCTTTTAACATCATAAATGTACATACTGAGTGACTGATACCATCTTTGTCATGGAATACACTCGTTGGTTCGCAGTGAGTTCACAGTTTTAACAGACATCTTTGCTTTAATTTATTTTCAATATCTGAGGTAAACTGTCTGTTGTTGCTTTCAGTATGGCTATAAGGTCACGCAAAATATTCAAACTCACATTAGACATATTTAACTTTGAATAAGGCACATGATCACCTGAGATTATCACTGTCATAGTTTGTATGTTGTTCCAGCGGCAACGTCGCAGAAACAGAAACTTTCTAAATTAGAAATTTTGTGTGTTGCCGTCGTGTCTACTTAGGACAAAACCTCTGATTAACATGGAAAATATACCTTTTATTGCATGTCACGACATCACATTGCATGTAGTTAGGACACAGTGCTAGAGTTTCACTAAAAGATTGGCAAAATAGAAAACATATTCACACATATCTTTTTGCCACAAATCTGCCTCGCATTCATTTGTGAATGGCTTCCTGTGCATTTGTGAATCGCTGCACGCATTCGTGGATTTCAAAACATTTCTAGCATCAACACGTGCTGACAATTCACAAAAAGGTGGACTACTCAAGCCAATCAGATAACAGCTACATTGCACTGTCCAATCGTAGCATGTTCTTACTATAACCAATAATGTTTTGTTTTACAATCAAGGTGTCCTTGCCCTGAAATAGCTAAGTTTAACCTATTTCAATTTTGGATTTCGTTAGACCATTAGTCTGTGTATCAAGCCAAGCCACAGTATTATATTTTGTGCCTTTGAAATTTCCAAATCCTTAGAGAAACAGCGCTCTCTGTTATGGGATCAACGCTATGACAGATGCATTATGGAAGGGCTCATATTTGATGCTATACATGATATTTTGTCCTATATTGGTGTAAGTAGTGCAGTAGTACTTCTGGAGTGCTCCAGAAGTAGAACAGGTCGTCTGTTTACTGCCAGTGACTCGTCGTCCAGCATAGACAGGTTATAATGTGTTCTGTTTGCTTTTGATGCACTGTGCTGCGTCACGCCGCTCATGTCAGGTGTAGAGAGGGTGTCATAGCCCAGAATCTGTGAATTATAATTTGTGTATATCCCTGAGGGTATCCTGATTCACTGATCCTGATAGAAATATAAGGAAGCCTTAAAGGGGTCATGGTTTGTAATGAGGGGTCTTGTTTGTAAACAAATCTGCAG
Organism: Barbus barbus; assembly: GCF_936440315.1. Lineage (NCBI taxonomy): Eukaryota > Metazoa > Chordata > Actinopteri > Cypriniformes > Cyprinidae > Barbus > Barbus barbus. Next base: position 28,808,664 of record NC_136762.1, read on the forward strand.
TAAAATGCAGTGAACAAAGGACCAAGTTGTTACTGATGCAGTCTGGATCTTCATTAAAAATGAAGTTCATTCACTCTTTCCTGACGTTGGGATCAGAAGGAAGGTAATGCAAAGTTTTTGCACAGCTTGGCACTAAACAGTGTCTTCTTGTCTTCAAAGCATCTTTATCGTTTGGTTTCTGCGTAGACCTGCGTTTGCTGCTCTCTTACACTACATGCATGAATCGGTGGGCGGGGCTAAACAGTGATGTAGAAGCAGGTGTTGATCTTCTGCAGAGGCGGTGCTTATCAACACTATTGATAGTTTTCAGTCACGTGACCGGCTCGAAGACCTGGAGGGCAAAACGTCCATAGAACTGCTGCACAAGCGTGTCAGTTTTTCATCTGTTTCCCAGCCGCAAATATTTAGATCACCTCAAAAGAATAAAACAAAGGTATTTCTGAACAAAATGCAAGTTTTGCCCATTTGCAACCCATATTAAGCACCCATGGCAATATTTCAATCATAAACAGTGCAACAAAACGTTTAAAACAAAACACTTAAAAGTGCCTTAATATATTTAAAACAGTAATATTAAAAGATCAAATTCAGTAATCACCATATTAATGATGCACAGTTTACACAGGCAAGCAGATGAGGCCGGAACATGAACGCAATCCGCTTAACGGTTCAGTGTTTTCCTTCTAATGGTTTTCTATGGGAAACCATTTAATGTGAAACTTTGCACGTTGTGTTTATATTCTGGCTTCGTCTTGCCTGTACAAAATATACATCATCAGTAAGGTGTTTACTGAATCTCACCTTTTAATATCTGCGTTTTACTCCATTATTACTCGATGCAATCTACGTAAAAATAACTGGCGGTCAGTGCAGCTAAGCTTCGTTTTGCCCTCCAGGTGGGCGTTCCTATGAGGGTGTGACGTCATGTGAAAACTATCAATTACATCATAGAGTACAACCAAAGTCCCTTTCAAGGAAAGTCCATTCACTCTGCTGCTATATTTGTAACACCTCCAGACAGCTCAAACAAGACCCAGTCCTATCTAAATGAATGGGGGAATCCTGAAATCTCAAAAACTGCTTGCTGAACTCGTGATTAAATTACATATTTCAAATCAGCAACAAAATCTGACATGAACTGCCCCATGAATGTTGTTTCTTATGCTCAAATAGCGTTTAAAAAGCTTATTTTTCAGGCTAAGACCAGCTCCAATGCTCTTATGACTGCACATGCGCATCGGCTGCTCCAGCCTCAGGTTTCTATGGGAACCGGAGCTTCTAACAGCCGCTGCAGTGACAATGATTGGCTCTTTCATGTAGAAGGCGGCACTATCCCGCCATATTGCGCGTTGCAGTTTCTCCCATTCATAAGAATAGGAGTGAACCGTCTTTGTATTTCTGTAGTCTGTGGTACAACATTCCAAACACTGTTATATCGGCAGCCTCAATATAAGTTGTTTGTAGACTAACGAGAAAGTTCTGAAACTTACAGGATGTTTTTATAGTAAAATGACCTCTTATAGGCTAAAAAGGTTATAAGAGGTTATGAACTTGATTTCTCAGTTCATAATCCCTTTAAACTCCAATAACCTTTTTGGACACATGGTTTTTTAACCATGTGAGGTGGGAGATCTTCAACTCCCACCTCCGGCAGAGCTTCGACCGGATCCCGAGGGAGGCTGGAGATATTGAGTCCGAGTGGACCATGTTCTCCACCTCCATTGTCGAAGCGGCCGCTCGGAGCTGTGGTCGTAAGGTCTCCGGTGCCTGTCGAGGCGGCAATCCCTGAACCAGGTGGTGGACACCGGAAGTAAGGGATGCCGTCAAGCTGAAGAAGGAGTCCTATCGGGCCTGGCTGGCTTGTGGGACTCCTGAGGCAGCTGACGGGTACCGACAGGCCAAGCGAACTGCAGCCCGGGTGGTTGTGGGGGCAAAAACTCGGGCCTGGGAGGAGTTCGGTGAGGCCATGGAGAAGGACTATCGGCTGGCCTCGAAGAGATTCTGGCAAACCGTCCGGCGCCTCAGGAGAGGGAAGCAGTGCCCTACCAACGCTGTTTACAGTAGAGGTGGGGAGCTGCTGACCTCGACTGGGGATATCGTTGGACGGTGGAAGGAATACTTTGAGGATCTCCTCAATCCCGCCGTCACGTCTTCCATTGAGGAAGCAGAGGCTGAGGGCTCAGAGGTGGACTCGTCCATCACCCAAGCTGAAGTCACCGAGGTAGTCAAGAAACTCCTCGGTGGCAGGGCACCGGGGTTGGATGAGATCCGCCCTGAGTACCTCAAGTCTATGGATGTTGTGGGGCTGTCTTGGATGACACGCCTCTGCAGCATCGCGTGGCGGTCGGGGACAGTGCCTCTGGGGTGGCAGACCGGGGTGGTGGTCCCTCTTTTTAAGAAGGGGGACCGGAGGGTGTGTTCCAACTACAGGGGGATCACACTTCTCAGCCTCCCTGGGAAAGTCTATGCCAGGGTACTGGAGAGGAGAATACGGCCGATAGTAGAACCTCGGATTCAGGAGGAACAGTGTGGTTTTCGTCCGGGCCGTGGAACACTGGACCAGCTCTATACCCTCTACAGGGTGCTGGAGGGTTCATGGGAGTTTGCCCAACCAGTCCACATGTGTTTTGTGGATTTGGAGAAGGCATTCAACTGTGTCCCTCGCGGCGGCCTGTGGAGGGTGCTCCGGGAGTATGGGGTCCGGGGTCCTTTACTAAGGGCTGTTCGGTCCCTGTATGACCGAAGCAGGAGCTTGGTTCGCATTGCCGGCAGTAAGTCAGACTTGTTCCCGGTGCATGTTGGACTCCGGCAGGGCTGCCCTTTGTTGCCGGTTCTGTTCATAAGTTTTATGGACAGAATTTCTAGGCGCAGCCAGGGGCCGGAGGGTGTCAGGTTTGGTGACCACACGATTTCGTCTCTGCTTTTTGCAGATGACGTTGTCGTGTTGGCTTCATCAAGCCAGGACCTTCAGCAGGCACTGGGACGGTTTGCAGCCGAGTGTGAAGCGGCTGGGATGAGAATCAGCACCTCCAAATCCGAGGCCATGGTCCTCAGTCGGAAAAGGGTGGTTTGCCCACTTCAGGTTGGTGGAGAGTTCCTGCCTCAAGTGGAGGAGTTTAAGTATCTTGGGGTTTTGTTCACGAGTGAGGGAAGGATGGAACGGGAGATTGACAGACGGATCGGTGCATCTTCTGCAGTAATGCGGTCGATGTACCGGTCTGTCGTGGTGAAGAAAGAGCTGAGCCGCAAGGCGAAGCTCTCGATTTACCGGTCAATCTACGTTCCTACTCTCACCTATGGTCATGAGCTTTGGGTCATGACCGAAAGGACAAGATCCCGGATACAGGCGGCTGAAATGAGCTTTCTCCGCAGGGTGGCTGGGCGATCCCTTAGAGATAGGGTGAGAAGCTCGGTCACTCGGGAGGAGCTCAGAGTAGAGCCGCTGCTCCTTCACATTGAGAGGGGTCAGCTGAGGTGGCTCGGGCATCTGTTCCGGATGCCTCCTGGACGCCTTCCCGGGAAGGTGTTCCGGGCGCGTCCCACTGGGAGGAGACCCCGGGGAAGACCTAGGACACGCTGGAGAGACTATGTCTCCCGGCTGGCCTGGGAACGCCTCGGTGTCCCCCCAGAAGAGCTGGAGGAAGTGTCTAGGGAGAGAGAAGTCTGGGCATCCCTGCTTAGACTGCTGCCCCCGCGACCCGGCCCCGGATAAGCGGAAGAAGATGGATGGATGGATGGATGGATGGGTTTTTTAACCACGCAAACAGCACTTGAGCTCAATTTATTCAGCTCAAAGGGCCATATAGTGTAGTTCTAGGAGCGAAATTAATCTGTTCCCAACCCACCTGATTGTAAAGCAAAATATGATTGGTTGTAGCGAGAACATCCTACGACTGGTCAGCGCAACATAGATAACATTATCTGATCGGAGTAGATGGTGGGTGGAGTCCACCTATTTGTGGATTTGTCTACACGTCTTGACATTAGAAATGTTTTGAAATTCACAAATGCATGCAGCAGTCCACAAATTAATGTCAAGCAGAGTAGTATTTTTGACATAAATGTATGTTTGTGATTGTGAATGTTTGTTTTTTTTTAACCGTAAATTTCATTTTATTTATTTGCTAATTTAATTTATTTTTGTGAAACTCCAAGATATATTTGTGGATCTCATTCTGTTTATTTCTTGATACATTTATTTTTGTGACTCTCTTTACATTTATTTGATATTTGTGACTTATTGTAGCTTCTATCTGTGTAATGACAGATGTTCAGACATGTCTAGGCATGGCTTAAACCGATTGGAAGAGCCTCGTGATCCTGAAGACTGGATTGGCTGCTTCAGATGTGTTTACCTGGAGCAGCACTAGACACCCAAGGATTAAGTCGTTTTGGGGTCACTGTATTTAAAGTGATTTAATAATCAATGAAATTAATGTTGACTTTCATTTCAACAACAAGACCAGTAATAAAGACAGAGTAATATTACATTCTGGACTTAGGTTGTTTGTTCAGAGGCTTAGCAAGATAACTGGGACACTCAATCATTCTCATTACTACAATGCAAAAACATTACTCTAACCCTAACAACAACAGTCATGCAGCTTAACAAACATAGACAGCATCCAGACATTCAGGATGTTTTATTACAGTAATGAGAGTATCTTTGAGATTCATGAATGAGATGTCACCTACCTTATTTGTGTTGATGTTGTTTGTTAATTCTCCTGCGCTCTAGTCCATGATGAGTTCCGCACCGCCGCAGTGGAGGGGCCGTTCCATGGTGTGGACCTTGAGGACTGTGGCTACAATGTCCCTCAGACCGACGAGTCCACATTAATGACCATCGCCTACATTATGGCGGGCATCTGTGCCCTATTTATGCTGCCTCTGTGCCTCATGGTCTGTCAGTGGCGTTTCACACGCTGCCTTCATCCGCTGGGCGCTGGAGATTTCTCTGATGACATATCTCTCCTAAAGTGAGCCATATCTAAACGCAGAATGATTTCTGTGCTCGTAAAACCGGCCGTCCTTGAGGGTCTCAAAGAAGGGGAATTGATGATATTGATTAGACTACAGTGATTATAACTATATATGTTATAATTGTGCAAATGCACACACACACACACACACCCCAATGGGCTGTCCCACCTTGGAGGATTTGGTACCCTCTGACCCTTTTGAGTACATGTGAAATGTGAACGATGCTTTATCTTACAGACTTTTAAGTGTGGATAACTGTCCTGGGACTGTTCAAGTGAAGTTCTGTAAACTATGTGAGCGAGTGTGTCTGTGTTTGGAGGGAGATTGTTCACTATATTAAGATGTCATGTTCTATAATATGATCAATATTGATTAATTTTCTAAATGAATAAGGGGTATAACAAAGTACTGTTTGACTCACTGTTTATGACATACCAGTCCCCAGAAATACCATAAGGAACTCAAATTACTATTACTTACTAAGACAACATGATCTTGTGACTGTATTAATTCAAAGCTTACAGTTAATAGAACTATATTTGTAATGATTTGTAATAATGAATGTCGCTGAGAGAGAACATGTCCAGTCATATTTTACTCCAAAATCTAAAGGAAACAATAAGAAATTATATTTCAACTTCAACCCTATTTTAGGACCAAGAGTTTTTTTTCTTATTTTCATGGCAATTTTAGTAACATTTTCGATTACATTTTCCTTACCTCAATGAAAATAAATTAATAAAATACTAATATTATTATATATTTAATATATTATTTAAACTGCTCTCCATTTTAATTTATGCAGTGGTCTTAAAATAGGATTCATTTTATTTATGCAAATAAAAACGTAATTGCAAATGAAAGAAGAAGAAGAAAAAAAGATTTTGTAGTCAGATGTTACCTGGACATGTTTTCTAAAGATTTACTCTAGAGCAGTCATATCTGAATTATGTAACAAATATTCATCAGCTTTTTAATCATTTGTCTGGACACATATGTAACTGTAATGCTGACTTCAAGTCAAGTCTGCAATTCACATTGCAAATATGATTGCACACACACAGAGAGAGAGAGAGAGATGTAACCAAACAGGAAATGCACCTAAAACAATTGCTGCCTATCCTTGTGCATATAATAACTCACATTATAGGAAAAGCACAAACTCTCGTACATCATATTAACCAAACCTTCAGATTAAGCCAGAACAAAACTTGTCTACACTGAAAGATCTGCAAAACAGGTTCCTACTGCTAACAAACTTAATGTATTAATGAAAATCCAAATGAGCTCTTACAGTTAATAAAGTATAATACACCATAATGCGTGGTCTTATTTCTTGGTATGTGATACAGCTGGAAAGCTGCCCTTTGCTTCCCCCTTGTGGACAGAGGTGATCATTCTTGAATTCTGAGACTAGAGATCACATTATTGTAGCTTTGATGAAAGATAGTTAAACAATAACGAATAAAGATTGTGTCTGCCTCTATGAAGCTATGAAGATTGTTCCAGAATTTGGGATTCTACTTCCCACAGTTCTAGGTGTTATCAATGCCAGAATGTTTACAATGCAGTGATTTATTTCTTGTTAATTTAGCTACTGTAGTAGAAAAAATTTTTATTTTTTTTTCCAACATAGTTTTTTTTCTTTTTTTTCTGTAGGTAGAAACATTATCCTTCCACACAATGTGATTTTTTTTTTGTCCAGATGCACTACACTTTAAGGGCTGTTCTCTTGAGGGTGCAAGCATACTCATTATAGGGCTTTATCACTCTTCTGCATTCGAAAAGTGAAAGCTTCAAATAGTGGTGTAGACTGTATCAATGGCAGTGCCCATAGCACAATATTGTTGTAAAGTTTATCACAGATACTTTGTTTAAATCAATCAACCTCAGTTTACAATCATTAACTAGGTATGATGAAACAAAGAAAAATGTTATTCCAAAGCATTTCATAATTTAAAGGGAAGTGCAAAAGGAAAAAAGAGACGAAAACGAGGTACAGTAAGCAGGTTTGAATCAGATGACCCGAAGAGAGCAAGAGGGTCTATAATAGTGCAACAGTTCAGAAAGATAACTGGGAGCAAGTCCATGAAGACATTTAAAAGTTAACAAAATATTTTTTACTGAATACAAACAGAAACAGGCAACTAATGTAGATTATAAAGTAAAGGGGTAATGTGTTCAGACTTTTTGATATGATTGAATACTCTGACAGCAGTTTTGAACATACTGTAACCTCAGAAATATTTTGGCTCGCAGTCCAGTGAGAAGTTAGTTATAGTAATCAAGACGAGAAGTTATTAATGCCTGAATGAGAGTTTCAATGTCTTTGTTACTGAAAGTAGGACGCAGACGGGCAATATTACGGAGGTGGTAAAATGGAGTCTTGGTAATAGAACTAATATGAGATTGGAATGTAAATGATGCCGCAAGCGCATGTGAGCTCAGCTTTACAGAAACTAGCTGATCTGATCACAGACACAGAACAACAACACCCAGAATCTGTTTTAATCATTCTAGGGGACTTTAATAAAGCAAATATCTCCCGTGAACTGCCAAAATACAGACAGCATGTTACATGTCCCACAAGACAGTAATACAGGTCCTTCTCAAAAAATTAGCATATTGTGATAAAGTTAATTATTTTCTGTAATGTACTGATAAACATTAGACTTTCATATATTTTAGATTCATTACAACACAACTGAAGTAGTTCAAGCCTTTTATTGTTTTAATATTGATGATTTTGGCATACAGCTCATGAAAACCCAAAATTCCTATCTCAAAAAATTAGCATATTTCATCCGACCAATAAAAGAATGGCCATTATGTTCATTTATGCACTCAATACTTGGTCGGGAATCCTTTTGCAGAAATGACTGCTTCAATGCGGCGTGGCATGGAGGCAATCAGCCTGTGGCACTGCTGAGGTGTTATGGAGACCCAGGATGCTTCGATAGCGGCCTTAAGCTCATCCAGAGTGTTGGGTCTTGCGTCTCTCAACTTTCTCTTCACAATATCCCACAGATTCTCTATGGGGTTCAGGTCAGGAGAGTTGGCAGGCCAATTGAGCACAGTAATACCATGGTCAGTAAACCATTTACCAGTAGTTTTGGCACTGTGAGCAGGTGCCAGGTCGTGCTGAAAAATGAAATCTTCATCTCCATAAAGCTTTTCAGCAGATGGAAGCATGAAGTGCTCCAAAATCTCCTGATAGCTAGCTGCATTGACCCTGCCCTTGATAAAACACAGTGGACCAACACCAGCATCACTGACTGTGGGTACTTGACACTGGACTTCAGGCATTTTGGCATTTCCCTCTCCCCAGTCTTCCTCCAGACTCTGGCACCTTGATTTCCGAATGACATGCAAAATTTGCTTTCATCCGAAAAAAGTACTTTGGACCACTGAGCAACAGTCCAGTGCTGCTTCTCTGTAGCCCAGGTCAGGCGCTTCTGCCGCTGTTTCTGGTTCAAAAGTGGCTTGACCTGGGGAATGCGGCACCTGTAGCCCATTTCCTGCACACGCCTGTACACGGTGGCTCTGGATGTTTCTACTCCAGACTCAGTCCACTGCTTCCGCAGGCCCCCCAAGGTCTGGAATCGGTCCTTCTCCACAATCTTCCTCAGGGTCCGGTCACCTCTTCTCGTTGTGCTGCGTTTTCTGCCACACTTTTTCCTTCCCACAGACTTCCCACTGAGGTGCCTTGATACAGCACTCTGGGAACAGCCTATTCGTTCAGAAATTTCTTTCTGTGTCTTACCCTCTTGCTTGAGGGTGTCAATGATGGCCTTCTGGACAGCAGTCAGGTCGGCAGTCTTACCCATGATTGCGGTTTTGAGTAATGAACCAGGCTGGGGGTTTTTAAAAGCCTCAGGAATCTTTTGCAGGTGTTTAGAGTTAATTAGTTGATTCAGATGATTAGGTTAATAGCTCGTTTAGAGAACCTTTTCATGATATGCTAATTTTTTGAGATAGGAATTTTGGGTTTTCATGAGCTGTATGCCAAAATCATCAATATTAAAACAATAAAAGGCTTGAACTACTTCAGTTGTGTTGTAATGAATCTAAAATATATGAAAGTCTAATGTTTATCAGTACATTACAGAAAATAATGAACTTTATCACAATATGCTAATTTTTTGAGAAGGACCTGTATACTGGATCACTGTTACACAGCAATAAAGGACGCATATCACTCTGTTCCACGGGCAGCTTTGGGGCTTTTTGATCAATGTTTGGTATACCGACCTACAGGCAGAAACTGAAATCAGCTAAACCTGTATTAAGAACTATTAAAAGGTGGACTAATGAAACAGAGCGGGTTTTACAAGCCTATTTCGACCTTACTAATTGGAGTATTTTTTAGGCTGCTGCAAATGATCTGGACGAGCTCCCAGAGACTGTAACATCTTATATCAGTTTCTGTGAGGATATGTGCATTCCTACCAAGACTCATCTAACTTACAACAATGAAAAACTATGGTTCACTGCAAAACTCAGCCAGCTCCGTCAGGCCAAAGAAGATGCTTACAGAAAGGGGGATAAAGTCTTGTATAAACAGACCAAATACACACTGGAAAAGGAGATCAGAGTGGCAAAGAGGAATTATTCTGGAAAGCTAAGGAACAAATTATATTCCAGTGATTCTGCTTCAGTGTGGAAAGGTCTGAAAGACATCCCCTAGCACTCTGGAGAAGCTGGCAGACGATCTGAATGAGTTCTACTGCAGGTTTGAAAAAACACCATTCACACCTCCTGCACTGAAAATAAGTGAAGATGACGTGCGCCAGGTCTTTAGAAAGAACAAGAGAAGGAAGGCACCAGGCCGAGACAATGTGACACCAGTCTGTCTGAAATCCTGTCCTGGCTAACTGGCCCCCATCTTCACACAGATCTTCAACAGATCACTGGAGCTGTGTGAAGTTTCACCGTCATCCCCGTCCCAAAGAAACCCAAAATTACTGGACTTAATGACTACAGATCTGTGGCTCTAACGTCTGTGGCCATGAAATCATTTGAAAGACTGGTTTTAGCTTATCTGAAGGACAGCACTGGACCCCCTCCAGTTTGCCTACAGAGCAAACAGGTCTGTGGATGATGCAGTCAACATGGGACTGCACTTCATCCTGCAGCATCTGGACAGACCTTATGTGAGGATCCTGTTTCATGGCAACAAAGATGGCGGCGCGATCAGATGCAGCGGCTACTCCGGGTCCCAAAGACGGTGCTTTTATGTATTTTAATGTCATCTGTTTGTCTCCAAATATTATAAAATTACTGCTAACTCGCAAGGAAATCAATCCAAAACACATCTATGATTGCCAAAGCCTTTTGGATATCGGCAATGCGTATGAACAACAACTCTCGCCGGCGGCTACTGAGAAGCTACGAGGCCTTTTTTTACTGCTGGAGCCGGACCTCGAGACCGCGGCCTCGTCTACTGACGCTACCCGCACAAGGCAGCGTCGCAAGCGGTGTGAGAGAGGACGGAAGCGCGGTAAGCACGGAGGTATACGAGCTAGGCTAAGAGCTAACCCCACAAGACCAGCTCTTCCAACACTCATGCTCTCAAACGTTTGCTCTCTGGAAAACAAACTGGACTTAATTCAACTCAGTCAGCCTACACAGCATGAGGCAAGGGATTGTTGTGTGTTTGTTTTCACTGAAACATGGCTAAACGACAACATCCCGGACTCCGCCATTCAGCAGCACTGGCTAACCAGCTACGGAGCGGATAGAGATTCATCACTGTCTGGTAAGACCCGCGGAGGTGGCTTGTGTGTGTATATCAACAAAGACTGGTGTAACAATGCTGCGGTATTATCAAAACACTGTTTATCGCTGGTGGAGTTTATGGTTGTGAAGTGTCGACCGTTCTATCTGCCGCGGGAGTTCACAGCCATTGTTATGCCATTGTTCGCTTCGTGAACTGTATAGCGCCATCAGTGAACAACAAACAAATAACTCAGACGGCTTTTTCATCATAGCCGGTGACTTCAACCACGCAAACTTAAAGACAGTTTTGCCAAAGTTTTACCAACATGTGAACTTTGCAACAAGAGGAAACAACACACTGGACTTTGTTTACACAACAGTAAAGCACTCTTACAAGGCTGTACCCCGCCCCCACCCCCACTTCGTGTACTCGGACCACATCACTGTTATGCTAATCCCAGCATATAGACCACTTCTCAAACTCGCCAAACCGGTTCAAAAGCAGATCACAGTATGGCCAGACAATGCCACCTCAGCACTACAGGACTGCTTTCAGTGCACAGACTGGAACATGTATAAAGAGGCAGCTACCTACAACAACCACACAGACCTGCATGAGTACACTGAAACTGTGACTGCTTACATCAAAAAGTGCACTGATGATGTGACAGTCACCAAGACCATCACCACACGTGCAAACCAGAAGCCATGGATGACAGCAGAGGTTCGTAGGCTGCTAAAGACTAGAGATGAAGCATTCAGATCAGGAGATAAAGCAGCCCTCAAAACAGCAAGAGCCAATCTGTCCTGTGGCATCAAAAATGCAAAACGGTCATATGCTCAAAAAAATCAACAATCACTTCACAGACAGCAGAGACACACGGAGCCTGTGGCAAGCCATTCAGACCATCACTGACTACAAGCCCCCGCCACAGGCCTGTGATGATGACACATCCCTCCCCGATGCACTCAACCACTTTTATTTACGGTTTGAAATGCAGAATGACACACCTGCACAAAATCTGCCCACACCTCCCAACGACCGGGTGCTCTGTCTGTCTCCAGCCGACGTAAGGAAGACCCTATCTAGGATTAACCCACGCAAGGCTGCAGGTCCTGACAACATACCTGGCCATGTTCTGAGAGACTGTGCTGCACAGCTGTCAGATGTCCTAACAGATATCAGTCATCCCCACATGTCTCAAATCCACAACAATCATATCGGTACCAAAGAAATCACCTGTGTGCTGTCTAAATGACTACCGTCCCATAGCACTGACTCCAATCATGACTCCCCAACACACTCGACCCGCTCCAATTTGCATACCGTCCAAACCGCTCTACGGACAATACAATTTCCTCCACCCTCCACCTGGCTCTTACCCACCTAGAAAATAAAGACTCCTATGTTAGAATGCTGTTCATTGACTTCAGCTCGGCATTCAACACAATAATCCCACACTAGCTCATAAATAAACTAAACCTGCTGGGCCATAACAATTCAACACATCATCAAGTTTGCTGATGACACAACAGTGGTAGGTCTCATCAGCAACAACGATGAAACACACTACAGAGAGGAAGTGGAACAGCTGGCTGAATGGTGTGGCACCAACAATCTGTCCCTCAATGTGGAGAAGACAAAGGAGGTTGTGATGGACTTCAGGAGAAACTCCGTTGACCACCCCCCACTGACCATCGACAGCTCGACTGTGGAGAGAGTCAGCAGCACTAAATTCCTGGGGGTGCACATCACAGAGGATCTCACCTGGACCACCAACACCATGTCACTCTCCAAAAAGGCACAACAGCGCCTACACTTCCGCCGGCTGAAAAGAGCAAGTCTTCCTCCACCCATCCTCACCACATTTTACAGAGGCACCATTGAGAGTGTGCTGACCAGCTGCATCACTGTCTGGTACGGGAACTGCAGTGCTGCTGACCGCAAGACCCTCCAGCGGACAGTGAACACAGCTGCAAAGATCATCGGTGCCCCTCTCCCCTCCATCCTGGACATCTTCCTTACACGATGCTCCAGCAAAACCAACAGCATCGTGAAAGACTCCACCCATCCCTCCCACAGTCTCTTCCAGCTCCTACCATCAGGAAGACGGTACCGGAGCATCAGAGCCCGCTCCACCAGACTGCTCAACAGCTTTTTTATTTTTTAGTTTGTATAGGGTAAATATTTATGTGAAGCATTTGTATAGTTTGTATTTTTTAGCTTTTATTTTTTAGTTTGTATAGGGTAAATACGTATATATAGTATTCTTATAGTTAAAATCTGTCAGTAGGTTAGTTGTGTATAGTGTTTTTTACTTCATTGTTGTATGTCTGTATTTATGTAGCACCGTGGTCCTGCGAGGCACGACATTTCGTTCCACTGTATGTCCCCACATGTAGCGGAATGACAATAAAGCTCAACTTGAACTTGAACTTGTTTGTAGACTTCAGCTTCGCTTTCAACACCATCATCCCATCACTCCTCCAGCCCAAATTAACTCAGCTCTCTGTACCCACCTCCATCTGTTAGTGAATCACCAGCTTCCTGACAGACAGGCAGCAGGTTGTGAGGCTGGGAAAATTCTCATCCAGCACCCGTACAATCAGCACTGGAGCTCCTCAGGGCTGTGCTCTCTCCCCACTGCTCTTCTCCCTCTACACCAACGACTGCACATCTCTGTCAAGCTCCTGAAGTTTGCAGATGACACCACACTGATTGGCCTCATCCAGGACGGTGACGAGTCTGCTTACAGGCAGGAGGTTAAGGAGCTGGCTGTATGGAGCAGTCTTAACAACCTGGAGCTTAACACGCTCAAAACTGTGGAGATCACCCTGGACTTCAGGAGAAACCGTTGGTCTGATCGACTTGAAAATTGGTATGCAGTGTCTTCGTCTGAAGGGGCACAAGTGTCTATGAGGACATTGGTGTATCTCAAAAAACATGGCCGCCATTGGCCAAACAATTTTAAGCACCTATTAAACAAGGTTAACGGAGGTCGATCGGAACGAAACTCGGTGGGCATGTTCGACTCATGGCCCTAAAGGTCTGTAAGAATTTTGAAAGAAATAGACCACTAGTTGGCGCTAACGAGTTTTTTGGCTCTGTAATCACGTGGTGTTTAACATATCCACACAATATGCACATCATTTGATAGATCTATTCACAATGAGCAACCTTTCCTCTAGAACCATTGCTGTCAATCAAATCGTTCATTAATTATCCAGAAATAGGTTTAAAACCTACTTTTACTAACTAGTCCCTGTTTTTTTTTTGCTCAATCTCAATCAAACCACTGCAGTAATAATCTGTGGACTCTCTAGATAAATAATTATTGAAAGAATGTTTAATTTTGTCCTTTGGTTAGCTATAAATGGCTCATTTAAAAAGGGGCGTGGCCACATATACCCAAAAGCCTATAAAACCTAAACAAAAACTTGAAACTTTATGAAAGTTGGTAAAAAGATGTGTCAGATGACTTTTAACAAGCACGAAAAGTTTCATGGAGATCGGACCATAGGTGGCCCTATAAAAACACAGAATTTCTATAGTAAATGACCTCCAATTGCAATAAAATGTTCATATATTCATTTATACACTATATCTTCATATAATATGATAGATCTCCTCATTCTTTGCCTCTAGGATCACTGCTGTCAATCCAACTGTTCTTTAAATATTTGAGATTATTTTAGAAACATACTTTTGTTAACAAATCTTATTTTTTTAACCCAAAATCAATCAAATCTGTGCAGTACTATTCTCTAGACTCTCTAGGTCAATAATGATCAAACAAATGTTGAACATTTGCATTTGGCCAACCATAAAACAGTCATTTTATAATATGTTCTTTACAGAGTGTACCCAAAGAACTAAAATCCTAAAAGAAAGCCCTCAACTTCTAGCAATGATGCATAATTTCATTCTAAACAAGCATGCACAATTTAAGAGAGATTGGGCAAAAAATAACACTTTAATATTTCTAAAGCTTAAAACACAGTGTTGTATGATAAATTTCAATTTATAACCACTAGATAGCAGCGGAAGACCATAGGCTTATTAAACACTAAAACAGTACTGTTAATAGGTTTTCTGTTATAACATTTTAAATCACTTTTAATTAAAGTTTAACATTTTGTTCATACATATATGTCAGTTTTTACAATTTTGCCATATTATGATCACAGAGAAAACTGAAAATGACATATAAACTCTTAAAATCAAAGACTTGCAATAAATTTTGTGTCACCTATCACTTGTTTCAAATATCTATATCTGCAACAAAATGTGTATGCATGTATGTCTATGTTTGTGTGTGTCTGTGTGAGTGTGTGTAAATATGCTTATAGAGTATTAATATACTAGTTTAAACATTTAATTCCAGTGTGTCTGTATGTGTGTTGCGTGTCTGTGAGACTATTCTCCATTTTGGATGTGTTTAACTGTCAGCCATACATCCAGGTTGGCCAAGACCACCTTAACTGCTTGAACCCCGGTAATTGCTGCTTGCAGCTATATTACATATTGTGTTGTTTTGTTTTTTTTGTACATTGCCTATTTTGTATATTTGTATATTATTCTTTTTATTATCTGTGTCCTGTCCTGTTGCTGTCTTTCTATTGCACTGTAAAGCTTCTGTCACTATACAAATTCCTCGATGTGTAAAAATACCTGGCCAATAAAGCTCATTCTCATTCATTCTCTCATTCTCATTCTGATGAGTCAAATATTACACCCAAATTTCTAATGGAATGATAGGGTGTATATACAGCCTCATCAATGGATATACTCAGTTCAGGCTTTTTAAAGATACCAAATACAATAAGCTCAGTTTTATTGTTTATTTTGTTTTAGGAAGTTGCTATGTAACCACATTTTAATGTCCACAACATAGACATTCTGTGAATTTTGTGGAAGAGTAGAGGCAGAGTGACCTGATATGTAAATTTGCAGGTCATCAGCATAACAATGATAGCTGAGACTTTAGATGCAGATAATATGACCTAGGAGAAGCAAATAAATGTTGAACAGAAGAGGTCCAACAACCGAGCCTTGAGGGATACCTTGAGAGAGAAAACAAGACGATGATTTAAAGTTATGAGCACTAATAAAAGAAACGTCTATCTGAGAGATATGATATGATGCTTGTAGCTGTGAAGCAATCACTTTTTCTAGCAATTTGGAAACGTAAAAGAGATTAGATATAGGTCTGAAGTTATTCAGAACAGATGGATCTAGTCCAGGTTTCCTAAAGATGGGAGTGACCGCAGCCATTTTTAATGATAGCGGAACAGACCCGGAAGAAATAGAACAGTTTTTCAAGTGAGCAATAGGAGATGCTATTACAGAAAGACAGTTTTTAAGAAGTGGGGTAGGGGCTGGATCTAACTGGCGAGTATATAAGATTACTTGAGTAATTAAGACACTAACAGAGGATGAGCTGGTGAGAGTAAAGTTAGACAGGATATGTTCTATGGACTGAGGTGGAGACCAGTTAGAATAAACCTCTGATGAATTCATTGAAAATGGTGCGTAAATAGATTTTATTTTATTCTCAAAAAGTGAAGGAAGGAATTACAAAGGCCAATTGAGCCAATAGTATTATGAATTGGAGGGTTAATGAATTTGTTAACAGTCGAAAGTAATGTCTCGGGTATACTTTTAGCTGTATTAATTATGGAGGAGTAATATGCTGTGCATTTGGCATCAAGATCAGACTTATATTTCAACTGGTTATCACAAAAATCTTGATAATGCACCTACAGGCCGCTTTTCTTATATCTGCGCTCAAGACGTCTGCCAGTTTGTTTAAGTACACAGAGCTCAGATGTATATCAAATGGACGCATGAGATGAAGGTACCAGGTTAGTTATCACAAGGGCATGTTTGTCCAAAGCTTAAAAGATAGCAGTATTATACTCTGAATTTTCCTGTCCAAATGCAGTCCATTCTGAGTATGAAGACAGTAAAGATTCATTAATGGAGTCTGAGAAGGACAGAGGATCAACAGATTTAATATTAATTAATAACAGTTTTTTTAAGGAGGCTCTGGAAAAAGAAAATCAAATCTTACTTTTATCAGGTTATGATCAGATATACCAGTTTGTGAGCCAGAGCCAGAGACATTATTAATTCCAGAGGAGCAGATTAGATAAAGTGCATGGCCACTGATATGAGTAGAGAAATTGACATGTTGTACAAGACCAAAATCATCCAAAGTTAAGTAAGATCATGGGCATTAGAACATACAGAGTCAATATGTATATTGAAATCACTGAGCAGGATAACATAAGAGGATACAGCATAGGCCAAAGTAGCTCAATGAGTTCAGAGAGTAAGTCAGACAGAGGCTTAGGAGGAGGATATATTAATTTGATCAAAAGAGTGGTATGAGTAAGAACTTTGAACTTTCACATTATGAAATTCAGTAATGACAATTTTCATTACATCCCTATAGATAACTGCAAAGCCACCATCAGTGAGACATGGCATAAACAGGCACTTACTGTATATCCAGAGGGAGTGAGGAGGTTTAAATGATATAGTCATTTGCTAACTGACAGGTTTCTGTGAGAAGCAGCATATCCAATTGTGCATCAATAATGAATTAATGGAGGAAAGATGCTTTTTCTGTCAGTGAACAGCAGTTTAGAAGCTCAAAGTTTTGGGACAGACTACATGCTACTTTTAAGTCACAACGATGCCAATTCTCCCTAGCCAGGCACTTTAATGAAGCAGTGTTTCTCAGATGAGCTGAAGATGTAGTCCTGTGAGCAGCAAGTCTACTAGACCAGATAGATGGAATACAGTGCAGAGATGTGCAATGTTCAAAACGCACATGCCTAGTAGAGCGATGAACGTAGCGTGGATGACGGAGATTTGATTTTTCAATCAAGCATCAGATCAAATTGAAGTTGTTCAAATGAAGTAATATTTCCAGCCCAGAGTTGATTAATCAAAAATAACTGGTTTGATCAAGCTTTTCCAGGTTTGAGTACAATGATTGAATAGCATTACATTGTAGACAAGATTGGAGATTAACATGCCACAATAATAACAATTGTCACGGGCTGGTCCTCAAAAAGGCAAGTAGAGGAGCGGCAGAACCCCAGGAGGGATGAAGACTCTCGTTACAGATCAGTGCCCGTATTCACAAAACATCTTAAAGCTAAAAGTACCTCATAACTCGCTGATTTAGGAGAAAATATTTAAAATAATGGGCGTGTCAGTCCTAAATTTAGGACTCCTAAATTTTTGCTCTAAGAGTATTTCACAAAGCATTTTACCACTAAAATTTGCTCTTAAATCTGTGAAACATTAGGAGTAGTGAAGAGGACTCCTAAGTCACTAAGACCAACACACAACTATCCTAAAATGGCTGTTGCTGGCAATCTGGCAATACATTTTAGAAACATTTGATGATAATGACTTTTTAAAATGGTATCACCTTTGGTTTTGGAGGTTATCCCAACTCCAAATTTTCCTTTGATTATATCCTTCTTTTCATTAACCAGTTGGGCAAGAAGTAACAGCTTGCAAACAGTGTTTTTTTTTTGTTTTTTTTTGACGTTTGCATGTATTACTATCAGCTATGATTATTGTACTGTTAATGAATTGTTAATTAAAAGGCTGTTTATATGCATATCCGCTAATTGTTTTTGAGAAGCATACATGTAAGAGGCTGACAAGAAGCTTGAATATATACTTGTTTAATTAGTGACACTAAGCCTGCATTTTAAAATATTTATTTTAATGTGGTAATTAACATTTTTTTAAACCTTTATTTGAATACGGCAACATAATTTTGTGGTCTACAATATTTCCATGAATTAATCTCTGACAGAGACTATCAGCCAATCACTGTGAGCATAGTTAGTAAGCATGCTGACCTGATCCATAGCAACGAGGTAAACCCCGCCCCCTTACTCTTAGCTTAAGACTTCGCTCTATTCCTTAGTACAAGTTTGTCTCAGCAGCTTTGTGAATAGGTTTTAAAAGAAAACTCTTAGCTAAAACCTTTTACTGCTATTTAGGAGAACTCTTAGTGGTATATATTTGTATATTCACAGGAAGTAGTAGAATACCTAAAACTTTTAACAGTACTGTAGAGAATATTTGTTTTGATATAACTTTGAAGTAGACACTTCACATTTTCTATAGACATCTCTCATGTTCTCTATTAACAGGAAAATATGCAACAGAGGGTTAAGTGAAAGGGAGCAGCAGGCTGGCTTGCGATGACTTCTGGGCTGCGGTAAAGCACTCAATGAAGCCACCCAGCACAGGGGGCAAACAGGCCTGTGGGGGAGACTCAAGGTAGCTGTCTTGTCAGCATCCTTGATATTTGTTAAATACAGCCAGAGGTGGTGCTCAAGAACCACCAGGTTGTCCATTGCTTGTCTGATAGTGGTGGAAATTTTGATTCTTTCCAGAGACTCGTTCATTTTTCGTTCGTTCACCAAAATGATTCGTTCAGATTCGTTCACTAACTCGTTCAGTGACCATTTTTCCATATTACACAAATACGTCAGCATGTGCGGCAAAATGTGTTGTTCAACTAATGTATTTACTTGTTACAAAATAAAAACCGATTTGGCTTCATTAAAAAGTGTGCCCTTCTCATTAAATGAATAAAATAAGTCTAAATAAGTGATCAAAGTCATTACTCTTTTTATCTTTTAAATTACACTCTTTTCGGATGACCAATGCACAAGTGTTTTTTGATTTGTTTGCATACTAGGCTAGTTAACATTTAATTGTTTAGGCAGAGATTTACACGTTCAAATCTGAGATTATGTTAAACGAGGAGTTATTCTGTATGTAAAATATGAATATAAACAAGCGTGCACAGTACGGATACCTGTGCTTTGCATCCGCTTTCTGCTGATTGATGAACTAGATTGACAGAATGGCCGACCTACCCGGTCAACAAACTGGGTATAGCTACCAGTTCGTTCAATTCGTTCACGAACGGGAGATCTCTCTCTCGTTCAGACTCAAAACAGAGCCATCTCGGTCAATGATGCTATTATATTCGTTCGTTCGATCCAACCAATTACATGCCCCTTCTAAACCCGAGCTGAAATGCTATTTGCTGACGTGAGTCACGTGACGCAAATGAGATGGGATGACGTGACGCAAATAATCAATACTGCCATATTTTTTTATGTTTCACAGTTTTTAAACAAACAAAAGTGCATGACATGACTAACATAATGAAATATTTTTTATTTAAAAGTATGTAACTGTTCAAACATAAAACAACAATAATATAAATAAATAAAACAAAATGATAAATAAAAAAAAATAAAACAATAATATAAAAAAATAAAACAAAGAACCAGTTGTTCGAACGACGAACGTAATAATGAGACGAGATGTATGTATGTAACAGTTAATTTGACTGACTCTTTCAAACTCAAAGCAACTCAATGAAGGGCGTATTCGTTCACTAGATTCAACAAATCACATGCTCCGTCCTCGTATCATACTCGAAGGCTATTGGCTCGAGGTTTAGTCATTCTTTGACAGATGAAACGGTCCAGAGCTACGAATGCGTGCAATAGCGGCGCGCTGCGGTGGAGGGAGGAATTTCAGTGAACGAGAAATATGAGTCAATGGATTACGTGAACGAGAATGATTCGTTCACCTAAAAGATTCGTTCAAAAAGAACGATTCGTTCACGAACGTAACATCACTATTGTCTGATCGCTTGAGTCGTTGACTTAGCATGAAGAGCATTTCAGGTTGAGCATATCATATCACTTTTTTTTTTTTGAAATATCACGATTCTTTGTCATGTTGGTTTTACTATTTTGCAAGTTGTCTGAGCATTACAGCCAAACTAATTTCCCTATTATAAAGACAAAGCCTTTAAAGGTAACAAAATATAAAAAAGAATGGTGGATATTTAGGCTAAAGTGGGCAAAGATAAAAATCTTTCTCATTATTTTATCTTTGTTATTAAAAATAAGAACAAAGATACACATTACAAATACACATAATATACAAATAAAACAAACAGTGCTTTTTTTTCCAGGTACAATAGGTGTATTTAGCAGGAGCAATCAAGAAACTGAATAAACACATAAAAATAAAACACTACATAGATTGATTCCTATTAAAGCAACTGAATTAAAGATTTCAGTCAAGAGTAGTGAGTGATATTCTTCTCTTTGTGTTTTGTTGTTTTATTAATATTAAAGGAATAGTTCACCCAAAATTTAAAAATTCTGTCATCTGTCAGTTAATTCTGTCTTAGTGTTTTATTTTTATACCATCATTTACTCACTGAAAAAGTTGTTTTAAACCTGAATGAGTGTCTTTCTTCTGGTGAACATAAATGCTGTTTTGAAGAATGTGGAAAACCAACAGTTGCTGGTCCTCAGTGATTTCCATAGTATTTTTTCCCTCTCTAGCCTAAATTAATACAGGTTTTGGACAACATCTGAGTGAGTAAATAATGACAGTAATTAAATTTTAGGGTGAACTATTCCTTTAATGACAAACGGCAGCATGTTTAGGTCTGTCCTTTTAAGACTTGCATGCATCTAACATACAGGCATGCATCCGTTTTTCTCTCAACTGTTTACTTTCATTTTAGACTTAACTATATGTAAACCTTGTTGGGGTTTTTAGGTCTGATAATTAACACCTCTGTTTTTTCAGAATTTAGCAGTAAGAAGTTACTCGTCATCCAGTTTTTTATATTGACTATGCATTCCGTTAGTTTCTCAATTTGGTGTGTTTCACTGGGCCGCGAAGAAATATAGAGCTGAATATCATCAGCATAACAGTGAAAACTAACACCATGTCTCCTGATAATATCTACCAAGGGTAACATGTAAAGCGTGAAAAGTAACGGCCCTAGTACTGAGCCTTGAGGTACTCCGTACTGCACTACTACCTCTTCATTCACTGCTACGAACTGATGGCGTTCAGATAAGTATGATTTGAACCATGCTAATGCACTTCCACTAATACTTTACTTGTTCCCAATTTCTAGTGGGTCCTGTGGTGGGTCTAATATAAAAGATTAAAGTATGCAAATTTTAAATCTACATATACTGTAATAACTGATTGAAAACATCTAACACAATCACTACTTACGCATTTAATTTGTCTGCAACTTTTTGCCAGCCCTCTCTCCTGGCTTTTGCAGCCTGTGAGGTGTTCCCTGTCCTTTTTATTAAATTTTGGAACTCGCCATAGCCCTCCATCAAGAGTTCTTGTTCTACCACTGAGAAAAAGTGAGAGTGCTCTTTGGCCATCGTGGGCAACCAATAACAGCGTTGCTGATCACGTTTCTACTATCAATACATATCCCCTTTTTGGCCAGCGCATGAATGCGCAATGATCTCAGATAACTCAATCCAGCTATACTAATCATCAACAACATGTGCGTTTGAAGAACCTAATTAGCCAGATAATAAGCCCTTCACACATACAGACTTTTCCGGAAAATTACCGGTAAATTGCCGTAAAGAGATCATGTGTGAACAGGACCTTTTCAAAAATACCGGTAAATTCGTTCAGGCAATTTACCGATGTTACGGGGCTGACGAGACGTGAGACGTGCGGATCCATATGCAAAGCTTTATTCTAAAACATGGTCAGTAAACAGGCAGGGTCAGACAGTGGCAAACAGGTATGGCAAGGGCAAGACAAAGCAATCCGTGGAGCAAGCGTGGGTCGACGATCAGCGAACAGTATCCAAAGGGGCAAGGCAGAGAGATAATCCAGAGACGAGAGCAAGAATCCAAATGGGGAGCGAACAGAGTCAAAACGGCAAGGCAAAGGGGTAAATCCAGGAAACAAAGGCAGGGTCAGACACGGCAAGATAAACAAGGCAAGGCAAGACAAGACTAAGACTATGGCTCTGTAAAGTAGCTATCGCTTGGGGAGTGATAAATGCTAAACAATACTCGGCCTTGAGCAAGAGCAAATCCCAGACTTAAATAGTGAGTGAGTGATTGTGAAATGATAATCAGGTGTGTGTGATGCGTGAATGGTGACAGCTGTGATCTGTGCAATGGATTGTGGGAACTGTAGTCCAGTGTGCTGTGTGGTGAGTGAGTGACATCTGGTGGCGAGTTAACGGAAGAGCATGGCCAGGATTCGTGACAACCGATATGAGAAGTTGTAACATTACCAGTAAATTGCCGGAATTCTGCTGTGTGTGAACGCAGAAGGACAATTACCGGTATGAGTACATACGAGTTCAGAACGCGCTGAGGTAAGACGTCTACTCCGGGCCAATCATAACACACTGACACAGATTATGCATTCACTCCACACTTTCCCATGTATCTGCCCAGACCTCTACATTTTTGTAAACATAACTGTTTTTTTTTTGTTTTTTTTAACTGTTCACATTTACTTAAGAAAAAACCTGGATACTCGCCAGGACGGCCATTTTTGTGTAATTTTGTGTGTATTTGGCCACTTAAGTTCAACAACAAACTACGTAAAATAACTCAATATGATACTTGCTATAGTCGGCTTTGGATGTGACTGTGAGCCTTGAAACAGCCTCTGGAGCGTGAGTACTGATTGGTTTAAAAAGACGTGCAAATTATACATTTTTGTGAAGATGCAACAATGACCCGATTAAGCAAATTACAATTTTGTCAACTGTCCCGAAATGCGAGCGAAAGTCTTGGATCGGTGTGCAGCATCTCGTTGCAGACGAGATGTGATGTGAAGCCGCTTTGAGAGAGTGAAAGAGAGAAGACACGGTCCAGCTGAATCACCCACACTGTTTTCAAATGACTGATTTAATCTGCTAGTTTGTGTGGATTTATTTACTCAAATAACCTACTTGCTATCTTGAATAAATGTTGCAGGAATTTCCCTCATTATAAACTTGAAAGCTGCGGAGATGAGTAAAACTATGTAATATACACACAATCCCCCACGAAATTCTGGACGTGATTAATTATAACTCTATTACAGAGATTTGTGAAATAAAATTTCATTATTTTTTAGCATTTTGTTTTCCCCCAGGCCTGGAAATTGCTGTTTTCAAAATGTAATAAAAGCAGCTGATGCACGCTGTTAATCACTTAAGCTGGCCATCAGTGTGATCGGCTGAATGCTCTGTTACCCCTCCTCTAATCACATGCCGGATCCATCACCCAGCTTTGTTCCAGGACCTCGAAATTTACAAATTAAGGTTTGTAGTCGTCTATTACGATGTCTCTGGGACAAAAACAGCTGCATGAATGCAACAATTTGAAACAAAAATTAAACCATCAACAAAAAGACTGACCGCATATACCCCTCCATGTTTACAAATACAAGCGCAGCCATTGGAGGTTAATGATGTCACAGAATTTACCAGTATTTTGGAATGGATGTGTGAATGGTGCTTTTCTGGGAAAAAAGACGGAATGTTGTTGCCTGTGTGAACAGCGCATTTTTTAATTTACCGGTAAAGTCGTTCCGGTAATTTTACGGCAATTTACTGGTATTACTGTGTGAAAGGGGCTAATGAGTAGCTGCTGCCAATACCTGGCATGCCAGGTTGAGCTGCAGGTGATGTTCTTTCATCCATGCCTAAATGTCCACCGGGAAGCCTGAGATTCTTGCAGCTATCGTTGGATCATGTGGTTGAAATGAAAGATAGCTGTGACATCAGCATAGCAATGGTAGCATAAACCATGTGCACGTGCGATGGGTCCCAGCAGGGCCGCCTCTGGTCAAATGGGTGCCCTAAGCAGGAATGTACTGTTGTGCCCCCCTCCCTCAAATATTATGGAATATATTATTTGAATTAAATGTTTGGTCAATAGCCTATTAAACAAGGATTTGATTGTACTGTAGCAGCGGCAATTACATGGCCTTTGGCTCTCTTTGCAACCATTTCTAATAACAAGTAATGTACATACTGTACATTGTTTATTTTGTATTACAATATGTATTTTAGCAGTGTTATTCAATGAAAGCATATAATTATTAATTATATGCGTTGGTGGTGGTGAAATTATTACCGACATTAAAACACATTATTAATGTCAACAGCCAAAAATGTTTCACAGGCTATGAATGTGCCTGAAAGTGATGCACGGGCTTCATTTTCAATTTTTATTTATTTTTTTTGTTCTTCTCTTCTTTTGTTCTTTTTTGATCATAGTGGATATATTTGGACGAGCTCTGCAAATTAGCACTCCGGTGAAGTCTCATCACGTGTATTTACATGGCACTTTATATTCAATATAATGCTTAAAAGCAATCGGCAGTATTAAACATGAAAAACAGTGTCAGTGTCTCATTTCATCAGAAGCACAACTTAATTTTCTACTATAAAGCGGCACTCCACTGTGTTCATGTTTCTACCCATGGACATCTCACCTCCAAGGACTCGACAGACGAAATTAACCCAGAGGGGAGTTCTACATAAAAGAAGGCAGAGCCGCAGTGCACACATCCTATGACGTAATTGTCACTGACCAATGGCAGTACGAAAGTGTTTTGCAGCTGGAACAAACTTTTCCAGAAAGTTCACTTTGGCAAGCTGTTTCGAACTCCCAAAACGAACATAAAACAAACTTCGCTTAGGTTGAATTTTGCTCGAAATGACATCACATCAGTTCATTCTTCGATATAAAGTATATCATGTAGTGTATAAGGAGATGAGGAGGGATCCAAGAACTGATCCCTGAGGAACCCCAGTGACCAGTTGATGTGCTGTGGGTACCTCCCCTCCCCAGGCCACACTGAAAGACCTACCAGTGAGATAGGATTCAAACCAGCGATGTGGAAATCCCTGTGATGCCCAGCGATGAAAGGGTGGACAGGAGGATCTGATGATTCACAGTGTCAAAAGCAGCAGATAGATCCAAAAGAATGAGAACTGATGATTTGGAATCAGCTTTTGCAATCCACAATGCTTCAGTTACTAACAATAATGCAGTCTCAGTTGAATGACCACTTTGGAAGCCTGACTGGTTGATGTCCAGCTGGTTATTCTGTGAAAGATGATACCTGGTTGAAAACAACTCATTGAGTGTTTTTGCTATGAATGGAAGGAGAGAGACAGGTCTATAGCTATTTGTAAGTGAAGTGTTTAATGCAGGTTTTTTGAGCAGTGGGGTTACCCGAGCCTGATTGAATACAGTGGGGAAGGTGCCTGTGAGGAGAGATGTGTTGATGGTGTGTGTAAGTGCTGGTAAGAGTGTAGGGGAAGGTGTGAGGTGTGATTGGGTCTAGAGGACAAGTTGTAGGATGGCCGGAGAGGAGAGAGGAGACTACAGAGGACAGTCCAGACTGCTGAGTGAATCACTGGTACAACCCTCCCTACCCTCCAAGAACTGTACTCATCCAGAGTGCGTAAACATGCTAGTAAAATCAATTTGGACCCCTTACACCCACTTCCTCTTTGAACTGCTGCCGTCTGGTCTGCAATACAGAGCACTGAGCACCAAAACAGCCAGACATAGGAAATGCTTCTTCCCTCGGGTCATCTATCTCACAAACAGTTTAACAGTTAAATATTTTGTCATGTATTGGCCAGGGTGTATGTCCTCTCATTGATGCTAAAGGTACTGTGTGCAAAATTACATCAGTCTGAAACTGGATTCAAAGTTTGTCTGTTTATTTAACTTTTTAGAATTCAGGCAATAAACCCATCTCATCAGATTTAAAGTGAGTCATATTTCATCTGAAATTCTCAAAATCTGAATGAAACGTGAGCACAGGCATGATCAGACAGCATTGCTCACAAGGCATATAACAAATAAAAGTGCATTTGCACGTCTTATTTACTGCCAACATGTTATAGACTTAAATAAGGCATGGGCATTTTCATATTTGAAATATAAGACATTAGTTTCTTATTTTAAATATATACAGTATATTATATTTATATATTTTTTTAATTCTAATCTTTTCTGTTTTTATGTATTCATTAGGCCAGTTATTCATTTACTTTCCAATAGTGGTGGAAATTTTGATTCTTTCCAGAGACTCGTTCATTTTTCGTTCGTTCACCAAAATGATTCGTTCAGATTCGTTCACTAATTCGTTCAGTGACCATTTTTCCATATTACACAAATACGTCAGCATGTGCGGCAAAATGTGTTGTTCAACTAACGTATTTACTTGTTACAAATTAAAACCGATTTGGCTTCATTAAAAAGTGTGCCCTTCTCATTAAATGAATAAAATAAGTCTAAATAAGTGATCAAAGTCATTACTCTTTTTATCTTTTAAATTACACTCTTTTCGGATGACCAAAGCACAAGTGTTTTTTCATTTGTTTGCATACTAGGCTAGTTAACATTTAATTGTTTAGGCAGAGATTTACACGTTCAAATCTGAGATTATGTTAAACGAGGAGTTATTCTGTATGTAAAATATGAATATAAACAAGCGTGCACAGTACGGATACCTGTGCTTTGCATCCGCTTTCTGCTGATTGATGAACTAGATTGACAGAATGGCCGACCTACCCGGTCAACGAACTGGGTATAGCTACCAGTTCGTTCAATTCGTTCACGAACGGGAGATCTCTCTCTCGTTCAGACTCAAAACAGAGCCATCTCGGTCAATGATGCTATTATATTCGTTCGTTCGATCCGAGATGTATGTATGTAACAGTTCATTTGACTCTTTCAAACTCAAAGCAACTCAATGAAGGGCGTATTCGTTCACTAGATTCAACAAATCACATGCTCCGTCCTCGTATCATACTCGAAGGCTATTGGCTCGAGGTTTAGTCATTCTTTGACAGATGAAACGGTCCAGAGCTACGCATGCGCGCAATAGCGGCGCGCTGCGGTGGAGGGAGGAATTTCAGTGAACGAGAAATATGAGTCAATGGATTACGTGAACGAGAATGATTCGTTCACCTAAAAGATTCGTTCAAAAAGAACGATTCGTTCACGAACGTAACATCACTACTTTCCAAACTGTTTACAAATTATTTAACCAAAGTAATGTATTTTCATTAGAGTTGTGATTAATGTCAGTGAGTCGTTTCACTCAAGATCTCTTAGGTCTCAAGGTCTCTTTTTAATGTAACGTTTAACTGCAATCTCAACACATCACATTAAAAAAATCATCAATTGTGCAGGTAGTATTTATTTTAATACAAAGCATATCAAAATCACAATAATGACAAATTATGTTATCTAGACAACATTAGACATATAATCCTAAAGCTAAACACTTGTGCACCGTAAACTGAGCCATTTTAAGGCAAAATACTGGCTTTCAAAGGCACTTTGAAGTGTGCTTCTGTCTATGAATTCATATGGTGATAAAAATAATATTTGTACTTCTGTCAATATAGAATACCAAACTTCGCTTTTTGAATGAATAGCTTTACTACACTGCACACCTGGATAACACTCTTCTCCATCATTTGATCATCACTGGCTGATTTACTGTCAGGCAAAAGAATATGTAATACTACATATAGAAGATGCAGGTTTTTGCACTGAAATATCACATGCAAAAGCAGTGCAGTTGAATTTGTCCGGTTCAACTGAGGTCAGCTGAGACCCTTCAAATCCACATATTTAAACACACAGTGTTTCTCATAATGAAAGACAGTGATTGAAAGACAGTGCTGAAAATGTGAGCATGCAAATATCCACACGAGGTGACTGACACAACATTTTGTAGGGGGGCTGTCATGTTCATTTTGGTCTTCATTCTTTCATGTGTGCAGAAAACAGAAATGTCCATCACAGATGATTCCAACTGAACACTGGTACACATGAACATCATTTATATAGTAAATCATTTGTCATCCAATGTTACATGTATCTAAAGCATTGTGGCTCATTAAAATTATAATATACAGTTACATCTGTCGTATATTAATGTACCTCAGCCAATCTTAGTACCAAATTACAGTGAGGAGAGAAAAAAAAGACAATATCAAAGATTTTCCAAAGATTGGTTCTATGATGTAATATAATTTCGATTCAAAGTGTCTATTTCAGTTATTTAAATTTCAGATTAGATTAAAGGCTGTATTGGAAGAAATTATTTTAACAAATGACCATATTTATTATGCTAAAAATATTTTAAAATAATTGCAAAATAATCAGCTAAAATGTCATCTGTATTTGAACTTATTTTGAAACAGTGTTTTTAATATAATCATAAAATGATAATATTATGGTAAATGTACATCAAAATCTATGTCAGGTAAAAAATAAAATGCATAAACAATGAAATACAAACAATACAATGACAAAAATTATTAGTGCAAAATATAAAATGTACAAAAAAACATTAACAAGAAAAAACACTGTGCTTGAGTCTGGGGCAGAGCCTCTGATGAGCAAAGACCTGTTGTATGTGCAGCCTTACACAGCTTAGTCTAGTCTACTGCCCTTTCTACTCCTCTAAACCTTTAGAGAAACCACAAAATTGGTCTCAAATCAATGTTAAAAAACCCTGCTGATTCAGAAAACCTCAGAAACAGTTATAAAAACTGTATGCATACACCTGGAGATTAGCTTGAGTGTGTCTGTAGGTCACACACATGAACACATGATATTGACATCACTGATGATTTGGTTTGACATATTAGACCTAACACATGTACTATCGTCATCCTCCATGTGTTTCTTTGGATAAAGACACTGGTCAGGAGACTTGAGAGAGAAAAATGTCTCAGCGGACAGAAACAGATTGAGTACTTTGACCAGTTCTGTCCCATTCTAGAGACTGGCAGTGTCAAGCTAGTTTGCGGCATTCACTTAATCTGACATTTATGTCATTGGTCATTGTAAATCCAAGCATCTCCTGAGTTGATGATGAAAATATTGTGTGATTAATATCAGTCGAAAGCTAACTTTACTTTGAACTTTAGAACCTTACAGAAAAGGGGCTTTAAGATTTGTCAGATTCCAGCCGACTGATATCAGTCTCATAAAACTGCAGGAGGTGTGCTGACTCTCTGGACTTTTTTTGGAACAAGGGTTTTAACCCGGTGTAATGTGATATAAGCATGCAACAAGATATTTGATTTGTTGTTCATTTTCCATAGCCCTGCCACTGCAAACACACTCTTAAAAATGAGGTTCTTTAAGGGCATTCATGGTTCCATTAAGGACATTTAAAATCAGTAGAATCTTTCCATTGAACAAAAGGGTCTTTATAGTTAAAAAAGGTTCTTCAGATCATTAAAAATGTTCTTCACTCTAAGACGAGAGAACTGATCACTGAAAGCTTCTTTGAGAAACAAAGTTTCTTCAATTGCATTACTGCAAAAAACACCATTTTGGAACCTTAGTTTTAAAGTGTGTGCAGTAGTTGTTAAGGCAATGCCATGTGTTTACTAGGGTATTCTTGGTGCTTGTTTTCTGGGTCAATAAAAAAAGCCCATGTCTCTTAACTTTTATAAACTAAATGTCTTTAAAAAGTAATACACCTCCTAAACAAGTTGTACTAATGCCGGGAACTCACTGCACGATTTTCAAAGTCATACCGTCTAGTTGCTGTTGTGTGCACACTACACGACAGAGCGATTACACAACCTTTCCAGTGATAACTCTGGTCTACCAACTACATTTCTCAAACAAACACTCGCAAGAAGTGATACAGGAAATAACGTAAAACCACGTGTGAGACTGGCTTTCTACCTGTTAGAACCTGTAGTCCACAATAAGCTTGCATTACAAGTTGTCTTTATGCTGGCTTGCAGTAAAACAGAAAGTAAAAAGAGAGAATGGATGCTTGCAGAGTTCATGTGTGTGGTTAAAGGTCTAGGACTCCTCCCCTGAACTTTCCCCTGCCCTGTATCTTGCTCTCTGATTGGTTGTAGGTCATCGCCGATGTCATTTCCAGTCAAAACACATTTCACACAGCAGGACACTGCAATTTCAGGCATTTGTCAGCGATTTCTACAAAACTTTTGGTGAGTGAAAATCAGGGCTAAGATCGTGCATTGGGAACCCTGCATAAGTGCGATCAACAGTAAGCAAACACCACTAAATGCACTTCAATACATCTGCAATATAGCTTGGTGCTGCACACATCATTTATCAAAATGGACAGACAAATGTGACCCTGGACCACAAAACCAGTCACCTTTAAAGTTGTCCAAATGAAGTTCTTAGCAATGCATATTACTAATCAAAAATTAAGTTTTGATATATTTACGGTAGGAAATGTACAAAATATCTTCATGGAACATGATCTTTACTTAATATCCTAATGATTTTTGCCATAAAAAAATGGATATTGTTGGCTATTGCTACAAATATACCTGTGCTACTTATGCATGCTTTTGTGCTCCAGGGTCACATAATGACTTTTTCTTGGAAAATTAGTACATTGTTTCTGGTCATGATAGAGTGTAAGACAAAAACTAAGATTGATTTGATTTCTCGTGACCCACACTGAACATAAATGACAATTTGGAATGAAAAGCATAAACAAAGACATAATTGACAATGTCTGGTGGTGTGTGTGGCGTGTCTGTGCAAAATGATGGGGCAGGAGCAATAGCTCAGCTCTCCACGAGAGGCAGTCTAGGTCCCTTTCAGTCACTGCCACGGCGCTCTCTTCTTCTCGTCTCTGTCCTCCGGGAACGGCCCTTCAAAGGGCAACACTGGGGTAGAACAGGACGAGGGCTGGACCAGCGGGGTGGATCCGGGCCCCATCAGGCTCAGACTCTCCATGGAGTCGGTGTTGAGGAGACGCTGGTTCTCGTGCTGGGGGCAGATCACGTAGCGGTTGGGCTGGTGCACTTCTACGGTGGCCACTGAGCCTGAACCCTTCAGGGCCCCGAGAGCACACGGGACCCCCATTATGGGATCACGACCCCCCACGGCACCCAGCTCTCCGGAGGTCTCCTCCATATTGACATAGAGTATCTCATCTGGGTCTTGGCTTGGAAGATCTTCCAGGACCTCCTCGAGTTCGCAGCACAAGATCTCAAAACTCGGCCTGTCCTTCGGGCTCAACAGCCAGCAGGAAAACATCAGGGAATAGCTGTGAGAAAAGAGAGATGGACAGAAGGCCATAATGTCAAACATTGCTTTTCTCATGATTGTTTGTGGTGTTTGAATGTTGCAAAACATGACAAATATTTGAGAGCCAATGTGAGAGGACAATTCTCACAAAAAACAACTTGTATTTCAGTCTTTTCCTCACACAATGCTCTGGTTTGACTGTAATAAAGCACACAAGTTTGGGCTGGGAATCCAGAGCCAGCTCTTATTCAGTACCGTTTTCAGGCTTTTAATACTGGACTGAACACCATACTAAAATACAGATGGTGTTACTTGCACTACTATTCAGCAGTACCACAAAAAAAAAAAAAGATCAATTGATTAGCTGAGTTTGCAGTCTGAATCGCTGACCACTGGTAAAAGTGTCTGTAAAACCAGTTCAGTCAACAGCATTCTGTTTATTTGGTTTATTCCTTATTATGTTTACTTGTTGAGAGTTGCTGAAATGGCGTTTGGTCTCATACTGTATCGCGTATCTTGTCAGTGTGTGCACTTGCTTGGCCATTTTTAGTGATTAATAGAAAAGTGGGTTCAGCTGAGTTCTAGTAGTGATTTGTTAGATAGGTATAAAAAAGGTTATTATATCGCGGCAGCCCTCGTGTGAAGCCCTCTTACTGTGAAGACCAAAGAGGGTAAAGACCATCGACTCCACCGGGCTAGGACACCGGCAAAGGATATAAGTATCGCTTTTTATTTTTATTTTATTAATTTATTTTTTTCCCTTTTTATGTTTAATATTGAAATGTTGTTGTATGCATTTGTCCATTTTATTTAATTTCTGTATTTTCTTAAATGGGTGTGTATAGAGTATTTACAGAGTGTTAACTTTTAGTTTTAGTTACTTTTTCTTATTTGTAAGTCGCTTTTGATAAAAGCGTCTACTAAATGACTAAAAGTAAAGCAAGTAAGTAAAAGCATTCATAGCCCAGCAGTGCTACTTCTTTTAAAGCAATGCTTATGTTGAGGTTGAAAGTAGTGTTAACCAGAGGTTAAATACATGTTAACCCAGGTCTAAGCACCGTGTGAAAAGCTGAACATGTTTTTGAAAGGCATACTCACATACTGTCCAGGCAGTCTGGAGGCTGTTTCAGACGGTTGCCCTGCCTCAGATAATCATAGATTTCACTGTTTTCCACTCCAGGGTACGGTGTCTGACCTCGAGTTGCGATCTCCCACATTGTCACTCCAAATGACCACTGCAGGACAGACAAATGCACCTTCATGAATAGTATGAATGCTGAGAAAGAGAGCAGTAGATGTAAAACAACAGTCAATATTGTTTGAGGTGTAGCAAGTTATTATATCTTGGTATCTTTGGAATAATGTGCATCATTCTCCATAAGACCAGGCACATGCATTAATGTCAATTATAAATCTCCCTGTACACTTTAAATAGTTTTTAATGCTCTAGTGTGAACAAGGATTGGAAACATGTACGCTTGTTCAAGCTCTGGAATGCTCAGAATCAGTTCTTCATTGTGTTTATCAAATCGAGGACGTCTT
Source organism: Barbus barbus (assembly GCF_936440315.1). Classification (NCBI taxonomy): domain Eukaryota; kingdom Metazoa; phylum Chordata; class Actinopteri; order Cypriniformes; family Cyprinidae; genus Barbus; species Barbus barbus. The sequence goes on from NC_136762.1 coordinate 28,841,844, forward strand.
ACCACGTCACTCTTAGTGGTGTACACTCTGTCCGCCAGACTCTCGATGGCGATCCACTTGACAGGCATCTTAGAGATGCGCCCTTGTCTGTAGTAGTCTCCATTATAGATCTTCTTAGACAAGCCAAAGTCCGCCACGCACACATTCATGTTCTCATTTAACCTGGTTATCAAATACAACACTCAAATCAGTATATTATATGTAGATCTCTGTAGTAAGTAGCAGCGTGCGAAGCATATGAGCAGTGTTTGTTTCCCATCAGCACTCACATGCAGTTTCGGGCTGCCAGGTCTCTGTGGATGAAGTTTTTTCTGCTCAGGTACTCCATTCCTCTGGCTATATCAGTCATGAACTTCACCAGCATATGAGAGGGCAGATACTACACAGAAAGATTCTAGATATTTAAAACATCTATGACATTAAAACATTTAGTCATCAAACAGCTGTACAAAGCTAATACATCTTTCAATGTAATGTAACATTTGTCAGAGGAGGTTTTTTTCTTACTTTGACAGGTAGGTGGTGCCAGAGACTTTTCTATATTCTGCTCTTACCACAGACAATAACAGAAATCATAGACCAGTGGGCTTTAAAAATGCATCTGCGGTACAACACGTTACTGAGAGAATGCCCTGTTTGTTGTGAATGTGCTTGACGTCTGTGCTTTAGTTTAGAGGAACTTCATTTATGATTACAAAGGAGTTTCACACCTCTGACCATGAGATGTGCATCTAAACCACAAAACAAACCGGTCATCAATTAGATTCTGACAGAATCATTCACTATGGTTGTATCACGGCTTTGCTTTCCTTCACAGTGTTCACATTCATCAGGGATGGTGAAATGTTTGTTAAAAATACTTCTTTTAGAGAGTAATGCTGGTGCCAGATAGGACAGTCTGTGTCTGTAAGAGCCATTGTTTCAAATTTGTGCATAAAATTCAAAATATTTAACTTTTTCCCATTTATTTTTAGATTTAGATTTTTGTTTTGTTTTGAGATAAATGTATTATTATTTAAAGGAATTGTTTACCCAAAACCAAAATTTACTCGCATGCATGTGGTTCCAACATATTTATTTAGTTCGTTGGTTAGTATGAACATTTTTATATTGCTTTAATTTTATGAACAAGAGCAGCATGACCATGATCATCTTTTCGGAAAGAAAGTCACACAGATTTGGAATGACATGAGCAAATGATTACAGCACTTGAGTGAAATTTTTTATTTAAATTTTTTAAAGGGAACTGCCACTCTTTAAGTGTTAATCAATGCTGAAACACTCTTCTGATCTCTGTCTTAATGCACTTTGCCATACAGTATATGATTTTATTTGTCCTCTTAGTGCCTTTCTATCTGCTCCAGATCTCTCGTTCTCTTATTTCTCTCTCCAGTGCTTCACTCACCACGGGTACGTCTCCGAGTCTGGAGTACAGCAGGTAACTGTGGAGGTCTCCGTGCTTCATGTAGGGAAGAATGACCACAGGAGATGGATAGCCTTCGCTCTCCACCGTCTGCAGACACACACCTGTCACACAACACACAATCCATCACTCTCATCCAGCCTGAACCAACTAATAACCAAACTGACACTTTGCTTTCTTAAGAAGTATTCAAGTCTTATTGTGCATGATTCACTAGGGTACCTTATTTGAAAAAAAATCTATAAAAATGTACAGTGATCACTTTCCAGACCTCTGTAATAGCAGGGGAAAATAAAATCAACCATTCAGATGTTCAGAATCAGAATGAGCTTTATTGCCAGTGTAGTAATTTTAGAACTATTAATTTAATTTTAGTTTCTGGAAATCGAGTTGTAACGATTTCATATTCGTATGATTAATGGATATTAATCAAAACGTCCAACTTATACCTTATTAACGATACCTCATTAACGACTTGTCCAGCAAGCATTAAAATCAGTATGTTTTAACAATTCAGATTATTCCCGTGGCCACAGTAATACAGAATTGATTAGGTAATTTTTTTAGCATAGGTAATTTTAGCATAGGTAACGTGATCTTTTGGCAAATAGTTTAATCACATAGCACCAGACAAAGATTTCTTAATAAATCAAAAAGTTTATTTGCTACTCTTCAACACTACTAAGCTAAAATAACACAAAACAGAATATGTACACACACAAACACACATACACGCTGCAGGCAATGAATTGTTTTGATTTGAAGAGAGTTTAAGGTTCTAATGCTCGTTTCCAAGAATGCTCTAACTTCAACCTGAGGAAGTCACAAGCAAGGAACTTTACTATCTTTACTCTTAAAGATGAATGCAACCAGTTTCCAGCAGAATTATGAAGAATTATTTGATTACTTGCTCTGAGTTGTTTGTTCCTTTCCTGGTTGAGGGAACCCCGGGTGTGGATTGGCTGCTGAAGTCGCTGTTGCCTGATGTCACTGGGGATGCCCTCTTGCAATTGATTGGTTTCTCTGTGACGTGATGACGCGCTTAGGAAGTCTGTTTAGAGTTCTTTCGGCTTCAGGTGTTAAAGTTTATTTGGTCAGAACTTTGAAGGCATGTGCGGATCCTTGCCAGATGGTGTATGGCCGAGAGCGCTTAACAGCGCGATCAGATGAGGAGCCAAAGTTTCAAACAGTGCGTGAGCAAGTAGCAAGCACTAAGCAAAGCTGGGCGTCTGTCTTTAATGGGCTGATTTCAGTCTGCCCCTTTCGCTGTTTGATCCAATCACAAGTGTTTCTGTAGGGCGGAGCCCCGCCCCGCATGGCTCAGTTTTCCGTGCGTAAATCCTTTGCGGAGTTATTTCATAAAATTAAGAACATATCCTAGCAGATTCCTATAAATGTTTTAATCATACATTACGATGAGAAAAGTCAACTTTCATCCACACCAAATTATTGCTGACGCAACTAGCTTTCATTCTAAATCAAACAACAGGTATTTAGTATACACAAAGAACATACCTTAATTTTATATACTACATGGGTTAATGCATCGATTAACACCACACATATGCATATGAAAGATAAAATAAACACACAACCTCAATATATATTGTATATATATATATATATATATATAAAATGTTGCTTTCGGTAGCAGCAACAATTATTATGTCTTTCGAAACACCCATAAAGGTCCGATATTCTTTGTTCTGCCAATAAGAAGAAAAGACGCATTTCTCTGCTGTGGAGAGACGGGAGGTTGTGGGAATGTCATTCTCGTGGAGATCTGGTGTTTTTCGTAGCTCGGACGTCAGTTGTAAAACCGTCTCTCCTGGTTGATAACATCATTGAATTACTGTGTTAAACGATCAGGAGATATCAGGGGGGTCTGTGCTGGAGCCTTTCCAGATGCCACATGCTTTGTACTGTTGATTACGCAACTTTTATTTACGGTAAACCGGTCAGGAACAACATTGAAGGTTCTGTTCAAAATCCATTGCAGATGTTCCCTCAGATTTATCGTGGGTTTTAGAGGTTTCTTCAGATAAGGAGATTTAGGGCAGGAAATCGGCCAGCCAGTCAAATACAGATGCTGGGAGTGGAAGTCTTAATGTGTCCTGGTCTACTAGGCACTACATCCGGTATGTTTGCACATACGAGGAATTTGTTTTAGTGACAGTAGCTCCACAGTGCGACAGAATGACAGTGACAGGACAGGACACAGATAATAAAAAAATAAATATGTACAAATATACAAAATGGACAATATGCAAAATAGCACAAACACAATATACAAAATAGACAATTCAGTATGTATAGGTATGTTAGGTGCAAATTTGAAATGTAATAAGTATGTGTGTTAAATAAAAAAATAAAAAGTATGATAGTGTTGTGTGTTTCATGTTTATTGTTAAGAGTTCAAATTTTTATGAGATGGATTGCTTGAGGGAAGAAACTGTTTCTGTGTCTGGTCGTTCTGGTGCTCAGAGCTCTGTAGCTTACATCACAGAAGTCAGTTAATTCTCAGCACATAGAGACTCCTTCACCCAGATATCACACTCTAGAGACTGTGTTTGTTCCCCTAACTAGAAAATACAGAAAACGTCCAAACCAAATTACGAGTAACAATTTAATTGATGTTCAACAAATAAAAAATGTTTATCATACACAGAAACAATTGATAAAGCTTGGCTTACTCAATATCAGGTGCCTTTCTACAAAAGCACTTTTGGAAGTGATTTTATCAATGATAATAATCTAGATTTGCCCTGTTTACAGAAACATGGCTAAAACCAGATGAATACATTACTTTAAATGAATCCACCCCTCAAGATTACTGATATAAAAATGAGCCACGTCCGAAAGGTAAAGGGGGAGGTGTTGCTACAATTTATAGCAATATTCTCAGTATTTCTCGGAGGGCAGGCTTTAAGTATAACTCGTTTGAAGTTATGGTGCTGCGTATAACATTATCTAGAGAAACATGTGTTAGTGATAAATTCCGTCATGTTTGTACTGGCTACTGTATACAGGCCACCAGGGCACCAAACAGACTTTATTAAAGAATTTGCTGATTGTCTATCTGAGTTAGTACTGGCTGCAGATAAAGTCTTAATGGTTGGCGATTTTAATATCCATGTCGATAATTAAAAAGATGCATTAGGATCAGCATTCATAGACATTCTGAACTCTATTGGGGTTAGACAACACGTTTCCGGACCTACTCATTGTCAACATCATACTCTAGATTTAATACTGTCACATGGAATTGATGTTAGTGGTGTTGAAATTCTGCAGCAAAGCGATGAGATCTTAGATCATTATCTAGTCTTGGAAAACTCCATATAGTTAAAACTGTAAATTCTACTGCTTGTTACAAGTATGGTAGAACCATCACTTCTACCTCAAAAGACTGCTTTGTAAGTAATCTTCCTGATTTATCTCAATTCCTCAGCATATCCAACAGCGCAGAAAAACTTTATGATGTAACAAAAACTATGGACTCTCTTTTCTAGCACTTTAGATACAGTTGCTCCTTTACGCTTAAAGATGATCAAAGAAAACAGTCCGACTCCGTGGTATAATGAGCACACTCGGATCTTAAAGAGAGCAGCCCGGAAAATGGAGCGCAGATGGAGGAAAACAAAACTAGAGGTATTTCATATAGCCTGGCGGGAAAACACCCTATCCTACAGAAAAGCATTAAAAACAGCTAGATCTGATTACTTTCAGTCTCTTCTAGAAGAAAACAAACATAACCCCCTGTATTTATTCAATATAGTCACTAAATTAACGAAAAATAAAGCATCAACAGGTGTTGGCATTTCCCAAAAGCACAGCAGTAATGACTTTATGAACTACTATCGATTCTATCAGAGATAAAATTGTAACCATGCAGCCGTCGGCTACAAATATCGCATCAGATGCACTATAGATCCCCTGAGGAACAATTTCACTCATTCTCTACTATAGGAGAGGAAGAATTGCAGTACACAAGTGCAGTACGGAGTACCTCAAGGCTCAGTACTAGGGCCGTTACTTTTCACGCTTTACATATTACCCTTGGGAGATATTACCAGGAGACATGGTGTTAGTTATGCTGATGATACTCAGCTCTATATTTCTTCGTGGCCCAGTGAAACACACCAAATTAAGAAACTAACGGAATGCATAGTCGATATAAAAAACTGGATGACGAGTAACTTCTTACTGCTAAATTCTGAAAAAACAGAGGTGTTAATTATCAGACCTAAAAACCCCACATGTAATAATAACCTAGAACACTATCTAACACTTGACGGCTGCTCTGTCAATTCATCTTCATCAGTTAGGAATCTAGGTGTGCTGTTTGATAGCAATCTTTTATTTGAAAGCCATGTTTCTAGCATCAGTAAAACTGCATTTTTCCATATCAAAAACATATCTATCATAAATTGCGACCTATGCTCTCAATGTCAAATGCAGAAATACTAATTCATGCGTTCATGACCTCAAGGTTAGACTATTGTAATGCTTTATTGGGTGGTTGTTCTGCACGCTTGATCAACAAATTGCAGTTGGTCCAAAATTCAGCAGCTAGAGTCCTTACTAGAACCAGGAAGTACGACCATATTAGCCCGGTTCTGTCAACACTGCATTGGCTCCCCATCAAACATCGTATAGATTTTAAAATCTTGTTAATTACTTATAAAGCCCTGAATGGCTTAGCTCCTCAGTACTTGAGTGAGCTCTTATCACATTATAGTCCTCCACGTCTGCTGCGTTCTCAAAACTCTGGCCATTTGATAATACCTAGAATATCAAAATCGACTGCGGGTGGCAGATCCTTTTCCTATTTAGCACCCAAACTCTGGAACAATCTACCTAATACTGTTTGGGAGGCAGACACACTCTGTCAGTTTAATTCTAGATTAAAGACACATTTCTTTAACCTGGCTTACACATAACACACTAATACACTTCTATTATTCAAATCTGTTAAGGGATTGTTAGGCTGCATTAATTAGATCAACCGGAACCGGGAACACTCCCCATAATACATGATGTACTTGTTACATCATCAGAAGAATGACATCTACGCTAATATTTGTCTGTTTCTATTCTGTTTCTCAGTCCATGTCTGGATCAGATGGTGGATCGGCGCCGGGAGATGATGTATGTGGCCCTGATCGTCGGCGGAGGCCGGACACCTGGATGAGCTCCGGGGACATATCCCCAGTCACTGTAGCCACCCGATCCGATCCGTATCCAGCCCAGATGGTCACTGCAGTCACCAGATCCAGTCCGTATCCAGATCAGATGGTGGATCAGCACCCAGAGATGACCTCTACAGCCCTGAACGTCAGCGGAGACCAGGACACCAAGATGAGCGCCAGAGACAGATCCCCAGTGAGGACCCCGCCAGACAGCCATCGGAAAAGACCACTGGAACCAGTTGAGCCCTTACAATCTGACTTTGCTGCAGTTGGAATTGAACTGCTGGTTCGTTTGGCCAGAGGAGAACTGGCCCCCCGACTGGCCTGGTTTCTCCCAAGGTTTTTTTCTCCATTCTGTCACCGATGGAGTTTTGGTTCCTTGCCGCTGTCGCCTCTGGCTTGCTTAGTTGGAGACACTTAATTTCTAGCGATATCGTCGACCTGATTGCAAAGACACTATTTAAACTGAACTGAGCTGGATGATGCCATCACTGAATTCAATAATGAAATGCCTTTAACTGAAAATCTTTTTTTTAATCTTTTCATTTTACATTATTGACACATTATTTTCCTTTTTTGATATTGTGCAGTTGCTTTGACACAATTTACATTGTTAAAAGCGTTATATAAATAAGGGTGACATGTAGCGTCGACCAGACGGTAACAGTTCAAAGAGGGAGTGTGCTGGATGTGAGGGGTCCAGAGTGATTTTGCCAGCCCTTTTGCTCACTCTGGATGAGTACAGTTCTTGGAAAGGGGGGAGGATTGTACCAATGATTTGCTCAGCAGTCCGGACTACCTTCTGTAGTCTTCTGAGGTCAGATTTGGTAGCTGAGCTGAACCAGACAGTTAATGAAGTGCAGAGGACGGATTCAATGGCAGAGTAGAACTGTTTCAGCAGCTCCTGTGGCAGGTTGAACTTCCTCAGCTGGCAAAGGAAGTAAAACCTCTGCTGAGCCTTTTTGACAATAGTGTCAATGTGAATGTCCCACTTCAGGTCCTGGGAGATGGTGAGGCCCAGGAATCTGAATGACTCCACTGCAGTCACAGTGCTGTTCATGATGGTGAGTGGGGGGAGAGCAGGGAGGTTTCTCCTGAAGTCCACGATCATCTCCACAGTTTTGAGCGTGTCGAGCTCCAGGTTGTTAAGACCGCACCAGACAGCCAGCTCCTTAACCCCCTGTCTTGTAAGCAGACTCGTCACCATCCTGAATGAGGCCGATGACTGTGGTGTCATCTGCAAACTTCAGGAGCTTGACAGAGGGTTCTTTAGATGTGCAGTCGTTGGTGTAGAGGGAGAAGAGCAGTGGGGAGAGAACACAGCCCTGAGGAGCTCCAGTGCTGATGGTGCGGGTGTTGGATGTGAGTTTTCCCAGCCTCACTAGCTACTGCCTGTCTGTCAGGAAGCTGTTGATCCACTGACAGAGGGAGGTGGGGACGGAGAGCTGAGTTAGTTTGGGTAGGAGGAGGTTTGAAATGATAGTGTTAAAAGCGGAGCTGAAGTCTACAAACAGGATCCTCACATAAGTCCCTGGTCTATCCAGGTGTTGCAGTATGTAATGCAGTCCCATGTTGACTGCATCATCCATATGGGATTAAATTTGTGGCAATTAAAATTAATGTAATTTTTCAAGAAACGTATGAAAATATAAATTGAAACAGAATAAAATGTCTTTGAAACTGAAAAAAAAAATAATTGCATGCAACTTTTTTGACTTCGTTTTTAATACACTGCATGTTTTGCGACTGTTTTCTCCTCTTTCATTCGTTGAGCTATACTTACAAATATGCTTCCAGAGTTTTCATTTACGCTTCTAAAGTTTTCGTTTACGATTCTAAAGTTTTCGTTTACGATTCTGAAGTTTTTGTTGCCATTCTGAAACAAATCTCTTGTGGGGGTGGGGCTAGCAGCGGTGTGTTCTCATTGGCTACTGAGTTTTTGATTGACAGCTTCTTGACCTGGAAGTGAAGACGTCAGTGTTGCGCCCCCAGTGTGGATGTGAGCGTCTCTTAGCGGCTTCCTATTTCATTTTAATGATATAAAATAATATATAAATAGTTTTATTATTATTATTTTATCAGTATTGTTCTGCAGCTACACTACATTGTTGAGATGATTTCATGGGAATAGCACAGCGAATGATATCATCATTATCATCAATCATCGTTGTTGTCAGGATACTCACGGTAAGTCTTGATTTAGCCTAATCATTTCTGGACCTGGTTTTCTACATACAGTTATAGCCTTCAATTAGATAATATTTGCTTCGATTAGTTCATATTTCCCCCCAGCACATAGCGTAATGTACAGTACTAAATGTACTTTATCTGTCAATGACCGATACTATTTTACAAGTGCACTGTCAATCATTGCGCTGTCATCTTTTGCAATGTAAAGCCTTTTAACCGTGCTTTTTCTGTGTCCAGATTTGACTAATAATAATGCAAAAATGGTCACTTCAGATGAACATTTTGGGGGGCGGGAAACAAACAAACTTTGACAAAAAGTAGTATTTAATAATGCCTAAATATGCATCCAAATGCAAAACCTAATACAGGTCCTTCTCAAAAAATTTGCATATTGTGATAAAGTTCATTATTTTCTGTAATGTACTGATAAACATTAGACTTTCATATATTTTAGATTCATTACAACACAACTGAAGTAGTTCAAGCCTTTTATTGTTTTAATATTGATGATTTTGGCATACAGCTCATGAAAACCCCAAATTCCTATCTCAAAAAATTAGCATATCATGAAAAGGTTCTCTAAACGAGCTATTAACCTAATCATCTGAATCAACTAATTAACTCTAAACACCTGCAAAAGATTCCTGAGGCTTTTAAAAACTCCCAGCCTGGTTCATTACTCAAAACCGCAATCATGGGTAAGACTGCCGACCTGACTGCTGTCCAGAAGGCCATCATTGACACCCTCAAGCAAGAGGGTAAGACACAGAAAGAAATTTCTGAACGAATAGGCTGTTCCCAGAGTGCTGTATCAAGGCACCTCAGTGGGAAGTCTGTGGGAAGGAAAAAGTGTGGCAGAAAACGCAGCACAACGAGAAGAGGTGACCGGACCCTGAGGAAGATCGTGGAGAAGGACCGATTCCAGACCTTGGGGGACCTGCGGAAGCAGTGGACTGAGTCTGGAGTAGAAACATCCAGAGCCACCGTGTACAGGCGTGTGCAGGAAATGGGCTACAGGTGCCGCATTCCCCAGGTCAAGCCACTTTTGAACCAGAAACAGCGGCAGAAGAGCCTGACCTGGGCTACAGAGAAGCAGCACTGGACTGTTGCTCAGTGGTCCAAAGTACTTTTTTCGGATGAAAGCAAATTTTGCATGTCATTCGGAAATCAAGGTGCCAGAGTCTGGAGGAAGACTGGGGAGAGGGAAATGCCAAAATGCCTGAAGTCCAGTGTCAAGTACCCACAGTCAGTGATGCTGGTGTTGGTCCACTGTGTTTTATCAAGGGCAGGGTCAATGCAGCTAGCTATCAGGAGATTTTGGAGCACTTCATGCTTCCGTCTGCTGAAAAGCTTTATGGAGATGAAGATTTCATTTTTCAGCACGACCTGGCACCTGCTCACAGTGCCAAAACCACTGGTAAATGGTTTACTGACCATGGTATTACTGTGCTCAATTGGCCTGCCAACTCTCCTGACCTGAACCCCATAGAGAATCTGTGGGATATTGTGAAGAGAAAGTTGAGAGACGCAAGACCCAACACTCTGGATGAGCTTAAGGCCGCAATCGAAGCATCCTGGGCCTCCATAACACCTCAGCAGTGCCACAGGCTGATTGCCTCCATGCCACGCCGCATTGAAGCAGTCATTTCTGCAAAAGGATTCCCGACCAAGTATTGAGTGCATAAATGAACATAATGGCCATTCTTTTATTGGTCGGATGAAATATGCTAATTTTTTGAGATAGGAATTTTGGGTTTTCATGAGCTGTATGCCAAAATCATCAATATTAAAACAATAAAAGGCTTGAAGTACTTCAGTTGTGTTGTAATGAATCTAAAATATATGAAAGTCTAATGTTTATCAGTACATTACAGAAAATAATGAACTTTATCACAATATGCTAATTTTTTGAGAAGGACCTGTACATACAGATAATTATGACTGAACTAGCAACTAGGGTATACACAGTCATGGATATATAGGGCTATACAGCCATCTACTGGTTACACAATGGTATTACAGATAATGCATAATTTTGATGTATTTATTACTAACTTAAAATTACTAATACATATCAAATTAAATAATTATATTTTGTATTTATTTGTTTGAAATATTTTAAGTTTGAAATGTGTCATGGGAGTTCAAAGCAGTTTGTAATGCCCTCATCAGACAAGAAAGACACATCCCCTTTGAATGACTGGGATCTTGATCTTCAGACACCTGATATTATACAAATATTTTAATATCTTTGGAGCTCTAGATTAAAACAAACACAGTTCACACGTACACAAGAGGTTGCCCTTTATTCTTATTAGTCTATGCTGATCTTGAATTAGCATACCAACAGCATATGATTGTTAAGGGGATAATTCACCCAAAAATAAAACTTCTCTCATCTTTTACTCACCCTCATGCTGTCCCAAATGCATATTACTTTCTTTCTACTGGATAGGTAAACACACATTAAGATTTTTAGGCAAATAATCCATCTTTGTGAGTCCTAAAGATGCTTTAAAAACACACACAGTGACCGTGACAGTAATCCATCTGACCTTAGTGGTTAAATCAATATTTTTTGAAGTAAAACAACAGATAACAAAAGTACTAATAATTTAAACTTTTGACAATTAACAATCGCTTCCATTCAACTGTCATATGTGCATGGGCTACAATCCACTTGTGTTATGGATTATTTTCTTAAAACTCTTTGTGTTTATGTCAAGAAAGAAAGTCATAAACATCTGGAATGGCATAAAGGTGAGTAAATAATTAGAGAATTTTCATTTTTTTGGGTGGACTATCCCCATTCCCTGATAGCACACGTACATCTCCGAGACGTCTATTTGATGTCTGCATTTACATCTGCAAGACGTATTATTTAGGGTGTTTGCTCATCTGCAATACGTCTATAGGACGTTTCCTTTTAGATGTCAAATAGACGTCTATTAGATGTCTTTAAGATGTTTATGATTTAGAATGTATGTAAAACTGACATCTGAAAGACGTCTGCCAGACGTTTGTAGACAGCAGATGCTTTCCAGATCAAGAGATCTTTAACAGACATCTTGCTATCTGGGTAGAGACTGATATTGCACTCCATTACATAACATACTCATTCACTGTTTTGTAACTTATACTGTAACAGGAACTGTTGAAAGGATCATTGCAGTGTTTAAAACATATAATGAATTTTAAACATATTCTGTATATTATGTTCTTGTGCATTTTGTGTAGTAATGTAAATTACGAGAATACAGTGCATTACATGTATAATATGCAGTTAGTGTTTTGTGGATTCTGGTCTTTCCTGTCACAACATTGCATCCAAGACTTTCACTTTGATACTTGTATATATGCTATAGTGACAATAAAGAATGTACATTTATTTAAATTATTTCATATTTCATTTACATTCATTCAACAGGTTTATAAAAGTCACACTTGAAAGTGTTGATGATTGTTAAAAATATATTTACAATTTTAAATGTTAGATGATGATGTTAACTTAATAAAATAACTAAAAATTATCAGCATGATAAAAACAATTGGCAGCAAGAACATTCTTTTGTGTGGAATATGTAATGAAATGAGCTTGTCAGGTTGGAGTGAGACTTTCTTGACGTCTGAATATCACACACATATATATGATAGTATCTTTCAAATGTAACAGCTCAACCTAATTAGACCCTACAATGCAAAAGAATCATGAGCAATAAACAAATATCCTACGAGAATATTGGACATTATACAATATTTCCAGTATTATATAGTACTTTAACAATTAAACCTCCATGATCTTCTGTTTCTCTCGCGCTCCTAAAAGCTTATGTTGACAGAGTAGTAGCAACAGATAAATACAGATTGAATTTAAAAACAAAACTCCTAATGTTATATCATTAAAATGAAATAGGAAGCCGCTAAGAGACGCTCACATCCACACTGGGGGCGCAACACTGATGTCTTTACGTCCAGGTCAAGAAGCTGTCAATCAAAACTCAGTAGCCAATGAGAGCACACCGCTGCTAGCCCCGCCCCCACAAGAGATTTGTGCCAGAATGGCAAACGAAAACTTCCGAATCGTAAACGAAAACTTTAGAAGCATAAATGAAAACTCTGGAAGCGTATTTGTAAGTACAGATCAACGAATGAAAGAGGAAAAAACAGTCGCAAAACATGCAGTGTAATAAAAACGAAGTAAACTTTTTTGCATGCAATTATTTATTTTTTCAGTTTCAAAGACATTTTATTCCATTTCAGTTTATATTTTCATATGTTTCTTGAAAAATTACATTCATTTTAATTGGCACAAAGTTAATCCCATACATCCACAGACCTGTGTGCTCTGTAGGCAAACTGCAAGGGATCCAGTAAGGGTCCAGTGATGTCCTTCAGATAAGCCAAAACCTGTTTTTCAAATGACGTCATAACCACAGATATTAGAGCCATAGGTCTGTAGTCGTTAAGTCCTGATATCTTGGGTTTCTTTTGGACGGGTATGATGGTGGAGCGTTTGAAGCATGAGGGGAGTGATCTGTTGTTGATCTGGGAGTGAAGCTCCAGTGATCTGTTGAAGATCTGTGTGAAGATGGGGGCCAGCTGGTCAGCACAGGATTTCAGACAGGCTGGTGTCACACCGTCGGGGCCTGGTGCCTTCCTTCTCTTGTTCTTTTTGAAGACCTGGCGCATGTTATCTTCTCTTAGCTTATCGGAATAATTCCTCTTTGCCACTCTGATCTCCTTTGCCAGTTAGTATTTGGCCTGTTTATACAAGACTCTGTGCCCAGTCCTGTAAGCATCTTCTTTGGCCTGATGGAGCTGTCTGAGTTTTGCAATGAACCACGGGTTGTCATTGTTATAAGTTAGATGAGTCCTGGTAGGAATGCACATATCCTCACAGAAACTGATATAAGATGTTACAGTCTCTGTGAGCTCGTACAGATCGTGTGCATCAGCTTCAAAAACACTCCAATCAGTAAGATCGAGACAGTCTCGATATTACTGATATTACTGTCTCTGGTGGCACATGTAACATGCTGTCTATATTTTGTCAGTTCACAGGAGAGATTTGCTTTATTAAAGTCCCCTAGAATGATTAAAACAGAGTCTGGATGTTGTTGTTCTGTGTCTGTGATCATATCAGTGAGTTTCTGTAAAGCTAAGCTCAAGTGCGCTTGCGGTGGAATGTAGACACTCACGAGAATGAATGAACAAATCTCCCACGGCGTGTAGAAAGGTTTACAATTGATGAAAAGTGTTTCTAGATCAGAACAGCACATCTTCATTAACACTGTTACATCTGTACACCACCTTTCATTGATGTAGAAGCATGTCCCGCCGCCGCGCGATTTCCCTGTTGATTCTGCATTGCGATATGCTCTGATCAGCTGGAAGTTAGGCAGATGAAGTGCGCTGTCTGGGATGGCGTCATTCAGCCAGGTTTACTAAACAGCACTGCAGCTCCGCCGACTACTATGTTCAACAAAACATCCGAATAATCGAAAAACGGTTGGAGATTTAGTGGTGTGTTCTGCCGAATGTTCAGCAGTTCTTCCCTGGTGAAACTGATCATGTTTGACAAACAAAAAACAGGAAAAACTAACAAAAACACTAAAACAACTGGAGACCCAAGCACAATGGCTGCCATGCGCAGCGCCATCTTGAAACACAATTTTTTCACATTTTCTGAACACAGTGTCAGTAGTGCAAGTCTAATCGCTCAATAAAGTAAATATTTCTTACTGAATATTCTATTTTACTCTGAAAACATAATCATGCTGACGTTTGTTTTTTTTCTGAGCTCATTCAAGTCTGCCACACCTTCTTTCGTGTCTTTATTTATGTAATTAAAACAGTCTCAGCTACTGAATACGATGTAGTTTAATAATTGTATACTCAATGTGTAAGTATTAATATACTGTCTTCATGTGTTCTCAAAGCAACTAAGCTGAACTAATCTGACCTATAAAATGCTGGAGATAGCTGACTACCAATAGGACCATGTGACCTCCTGTTACTGTATTTGGCAAGATGGAGGAGAAGTCCATGTTACTGTGAGTAAAACTTTCTTGTAGGTTTTTTTGTTTTTGTTTTGTTTTTTCCAGGAGATTGAGAGCGTGATCACTCTTACCTAGAAGCCGCATGACGTTCTGATGATCGAACTCCTTCATGCACGCCGCCTCTCTCAGGAAATCTTCCATTTCAGTGCGAGTGCAGATAGCGACTGACCAAAACATAGCAGAGGATGAGGTTAATCAGATGAAAATGATTGCAGGTGTTTTCAGAGACGCTGCAGTCGCCATTGACTCACTTTTCATGGTTTTCACTGCCACTTTGAGCACAGAGTCCTCCTGAGTGAGCAAACCCTCCATGACCGAGCCAAACTCACCTGCACACACACACACTGTTACAATCTGATCGTCTGTTCAGACAGTACAGTACACTGATCCCTGCAGCAGTAACACAACGCTCACCTTCCCCGAATGTTTTTCCCAGCGTTAGCTTGTGCCTGTCCACCATCACGTCCTGCAGCTTCTGCTTGAGCTCGTCGCTGATCCCCAGAGAGTTTACTGAGAAAAGAACGAGTCATCTGAGAGATTAGCATCAGATTTCAGTCTCTTTGAGTGTTTTCAACAACATGTGAAAACAACAATATATTCTTTAGAGAGAAACCTGGTTTTGGCATTGATGTAATGCTGTTTCCTCTCTGCACTGTTATATGATCATCAAGTGACACAATCAACCAAAGTCAGCTGAGAGTTAAAGGTGATATCTGTTGACGCTGTATACACAAGGATTTTTGTTTACACTCACTTTATTTCAAGTGAGTTTACAATAACCGGCTTATCATGTGTTACGTACATGAAATCAAAACATTTTTGAAGAGACAATTGTGTTTACTGTCTATTCAGATGACAAAATCAGAGGCACTTTGAAAATAAATGAAAGTCAAATTTATTTTATGATAATGAATTTCACTCACAGAGAATTTCCATGTGAAAAAAAGACTTTGCTTAATAATATTCTAATAATAATAACAAACTAAATAATAATAATAATGAGATAATATTCTGGTGGTCTGAATTCTCAAAAACTTGATAACCCTAACCCGACATACATGTGCATAAAATGAACCCTATTAACAATAAAATGAGCCAAAGGCAGAAGAGCAGGTGTGCAAAAATCAAGCCTCATCCTTGAGTTTTCCTAATTCAAGATTCAGTTTCACTCTGAAACACATGACATTTGTTCATGAGTTTTGTTAATATAATGTTCATATAATCTCAAGTGTGATGAAAGTGAACTGATTTGGCCTGGAGCCAAGGATAGAGGGCTCAAGCTCCAAACTCGACTCCAGAACTATGGATGGAGTAATGAAAAAATGACTGAAGAACTGTGACGATAGTGACGCAAGCAGCTGTTTATGTTTTCATTGACACGATTACAACCCGAATTCCGGAAATGTTGGGCCCTTTTTTAAATTTGAATAAAATTAAAACTAAAAGACTTTTCAAATCACATGAGCCAATATTTTATTCACAATAGAACATAAATGTTTAAACGGATAAATTTTACACTTTTATCCACTAAATGAGCGCATTTCAAATTCGATGCTTGCTACAGGTCTCAAAAAAGTTGGCATGGGGGCAACAAAGGGCTGAAAAGTCAAGAAATTTTTGAAAAGATTCAGCTGGGAGAACATCTAGCAACTAATTAAGTAAACTGAGTTCAAGTTCAAGTTAAATTGACATCAGGTTTTTTACATGATTAGCTGTAAAAGTGATGTCTTTGAGAGGCTGTGTCTCGCAGAAGTAAAGATGGGCAGAGTCTCTCCAATCTGTGAAAGTGCGTAAAAAGATTGTGGAATATATCAAATTGCAAAGGCTTTTGCAATGCATTGCAGTGCATAACATTATCAAAAGATTCAGAGAAACTAGAGAAATCTCTGTGCGTAAGGAACAAGGCCGAAGACCTTTGTTTGATGCCCCATGGTCTTCGGGCCCTCAGACGACACTGCATCACTCATCGGCATGATTCTGTCATTGACATTACTAAATGGGCCCAGGAATACTTCCAGAAACCACTGTCGGTAAACACAATCTGCCGTGCCATCTGCAGATGCCAACTAAAGCTCTATCATGCAAAAAGGAAGCCATATGTGAACATGGTCCAGAAGCGCCGTCGTGTCCTGTCGTGTCCTGTGGGCCAAAGCTCATTTAACCCTCTGGGGCCCGCTGTATCGCCGGCGATACCAACTCGGTTTTTTTCAGATCAGTGCAAAAGACACTAAAACACTCTGTTGATTTTGGTCACACAAATAAGTGTTATACATCAATCGAAACTGTGAAGTGTCTATTTTTTTTGTGTACACTCACGATTACAACAAAACTTTGTGGTTTTGGGGAAAAAAGAAAACAAACAGGGTGCGCTCTCTGTCTTCTCCATCTCCGCGATCTGTTTATAGTAACACGTCACTAAAATGAAGTGTAACTCAGCAAATACTCAACACAGAAACATGAGAGTTCTCTCTATAGAAAGCCTGAAGTGTCCACTTTTAAATGAATCATATGGAAAACAAACGTTCTGTGATAAAGTAACCCGTATGAAACCGTACCGATGTTCAGTCTGTCCAGTCTAACTCATTATTTCTAATGAGATCCCGCCCCCTCGTGTTCACATGTAAATAACCACGTGACCCGCGCGTGCTTGGAGCATAAACAGAGTCAGGAGTGAAGAGATCATCACGGCTATACTGTTAGTGTCTGGAAGAAGACGCGCTGAGTAAAGGCTGGAATTCCCTCAAAATAAGAACAAGAGTTCATCAAGAAGAGAGGATCGATCTGATTAGTAAGTAATGCTTCTTTTTTTGCATTAGTTAGCCTATTATTGTGACAAACTTGAACACGTTTAGTTGGGTTTTTCCCAAACGACAACATGATGAATGCTAGCATCTAAGAATGTTTAGAAGAATGTTTAATGTTCACAAATAGATTTAATAGCGTGCTAAACAATAACAATTAGTTTCTCAGATATAAAATATACTTTTTTTATGGTACAGAGTACATCCTTTTGTAGTTCACAGCATACGTGAGTCTATGGCTGCAGAATCATAACAGCTACTATAAAATCATACATACTAGACTATATGACTGCAAAATCATAGTTGTTTTTTTCCCAAACTGTAATTCCAGACTACAGTGTTTGAATATGATGGGCAATTCATTGTATTTAAATTTCTTTCAACGTGATGTTAAGTAATATGAGAGTACATTGTAACATGATCAATGCTACGAGTCTAAGTATGTAAGTATGTTTAGAACATGTTTGATTAATAGCCTACTCTGTTCAAAAATATATTTTAATAACGTACTAAACAATAATAATTAGTTTCTCACATATAAAAGGTCTATAAAACCTATATATATATATATATATATATACAGTATATAGATGCTCCTGATGTTAACATGCTCACAAATGTTTTTGGTTGTTTGTATTTTATTGAATCAGGTACCTGAACCACAGATGAATCCTGATGACTTTCTTCTGCTGTTGGTACAGTGCTCTCAGAGGAACACAGTTTGATGTTCAACTACACTGATATTCTATGGTAAAACAAGATCCTTGACTACTGATTGTTTGTTTTTTAATTCTTGAATCCATGGACATAAGTAAATGTCAGGTACTTGTTTCACTTGTTGAACAGAATCTGTTGCAGGAATGAATTAAAGTCTGTTCACATCTATGTGGTTAGATCAGTGTGCACAATAATGTGTCTTTGACCTTCATTATGTATGTTTTGATTATACTGGGTTGTAAATAAAATACAAATAATACAAAAAAAAAACATTTTTTTCAGTCTCCTTACACTCTGTCTTACCTGCCTCAGTCACAGTCACACTGGTGGCCCATTAGCAGCCTTTAGGGGAGGGCCCTTTGTCTCTCAGGTGAAAATCACTTAATATTAAAGGCTATTACCACTCCCTCGCATATTGGCTTTCAATCACAAAACATGTCTTTAAAGATTTAAATCAATATATTGTTTTCTGTGCATGATTAAGCAGAATGATTTTCACATAATTGTGAAGTAAATATTTTAGCCTACAAGACTGATTACACAAAAGTCTTATTCAGGATGATTTAGTGTGGCTTTTATGGCCTTATTTCAGCTACATTTTTTTTCCCAAAACTTACTAACCACGTATAATATTTTTTTTTTCAAAAAAATGCAAACATGTACATCCATCTTGGTCACATATTATTGTAGCACAGTTTGTGCTGAATAAAAAAAAATACATGTTGGTCAATAGTATGTTATAAGTAGCTGAAATAAGCACAAATATCAGGGCATGTCAACACATCTCAAGGGCCCCAAAATCACCTCGGACACCAGAGGGTTAAAATGGACTGTTTCAAAGTGGAAAAGTGTTCTATGGTCATACGAGTCCAAATTTGACATTCTTGTTGGAAATCACGGTCACCGTGTCCTCCAGGCTAAAGAGGAGAGAGACCTTCCAGCGTGTTATCAGCATTCAGTTCAAAAGCCAGCATCTCTGATGGCATGGGGGTGCATGAGAGCATACGCTATGACAGCTTGCATGTTTTGGAAGGCACTATGAATGCTGAAAGGTATATAAAAGTTTTAGAGCAACATATGCTCCCCTCCAGATGACGTGTATTTCAGGGAAGGCCTTGTGTATTTCAGTAGGACAATGTAAAACCACATACTGCAGCTATTACAACAGCATGGCTTCATAGTAGAGGGCCATGGACGCTTGATATGGCTTAATGTATTAACATACATTAAGTGCAATTAGGAGATTAATTCGATGTATAGTTATTATTAAATATACTACAAGGCAAGCAGACGGCCATGAACACAATTCGCAAACTTTCACTTGTCCTCCCATACAGCAAAATGTGGCATAATGGACTATTGAAAACAGTGTAATGTTAAAGAAATACTCTTTGAGAGAAGCAGTCTTTATCAGCGGAAGTTAAAAGCAGCTCGTAAGTGTATTTACTTACTCATTAGTGTTTAGCGCAGTTGTCGTTGCTAGGAAACGCTTGTTTGGTTTACTGTGTAGAGACATGCTGATATCGCGGTTGGTCTCGTTCTGTATCACGAATCTTGTCAGTGTCTGCACTTGCTTGGCCATTTGTTGTGAAATAATAAGGAAAGTGTGTCCAGCAAAATTCAATTAGTCTTTTGTTAGACGGGTATAAAAAAAGCTTAGTTTACCGCGGCAGCCATCGCGTGAAGGCCTCCTTGTATGAAGACCGAAGAGTGTAAAGACCATCGACTCTACAGTGCGACTCCACCGGGCAGGGACACCGGCAAATTATATAAGTATCGCTTTTTATTTCTCTTATTTCCTACTAGTACTTGTTTTACTTCTGTTTTAGTTTTTATAATAATTTCTTCTTACTATGTGTAAGTTGTGGTTTTTTAGCATGTTTGGCAGTGTTATTTTTAAGGATTACTGAAACTACTGTCGTTTGATTTGTATTTGTTATTTATTTTCATTTTAGTTAAATTATGTCTGAATTTATTATGTCGGTATAGGTCTTTTATTAAGTTTTAGTTTTATTTAATTTGAGTTATTTTAATACTGCAACAAACAAAATGGAAATGAAATAATATATATATTGAATTTATAAATGTGTTTGTATGTATGTATATATATATATATATATATATATATATATATATATGTGTGTGTGTGTGTGTGTGTGTGTGTGTGTGTAAAGAACCTTTTGTTCTTTAATATTTTTAATTGTTTTTTAGCTTTATTTTTTTGTTTTTCATTTAAATGTTAAGTTTTGAAATTTTGTTTTATGCATTTGCAATTTTTATTTAATTTCTTTACTTTTAAAATGTGTATAGGTAGTACTTATAAAGTTTTAGCCTTTAGTTTTGGATCTGTTTTTAGTTGTTGCAATACTACAATTGATTACTTCTGTTGTCCTCATTTGTAAGTCACTTTGGATAAAAGCGTCTGCTAAATGACTAAAATAATAATAATAATAATAAATAATAGTAGAAGAGTCCAGATGCTGAATTGACCTGCCTGCAGTCCATATCTTTCACCTATAGAGAACATTTGGCACATTATTAAACAAAAAATACGTCAAAGACAACCAAAAACTCTTCAGCAGCTGGAAACCTACAGTGCCCTCCATAAGTATAGAACAGTAAAGACAAAATTGCTCTGTTGACTGTGGAGTCAAGACATTTGCAAATAAAAGATGAATATAAGACAAAACTACAGAATTTTATCACATTTTATTATTATACGTTTCAACACATACATGTTTTACCAAATAAAAAGAACAGCACTTTTAGAGTTCATCCCAGTCATTGATGTGAGCATAAGTATTGGGACAGTTGAACGTAAGGCAGATATAACAGATTAAAAGATGTTATTTAGTTACAGATCCCTTGCACACAATCACAGCAGTGAGTCTGTGACCCATAGACATCACCAGACTCTTGCTCTCATCTTTTGAAATGCTTTTCCCAGCCTTTAATGTAGCCAATTCCAATTGTTGCATGTTTTTGGGAGTTTCTGCCTTTACTGTCCTCTCCAGCTGGTGAAATTCATGTTCAATCAGATTTAAATATGGAGATCGACTTGGGTAATCTAAGACTTTCCATTTCTTTGCCCTTATAAATTTCTTGACTGAACTGGCAGGGTGTTTTGAGTCATTGTCCTGATGCAATATGAAACACTTCCCAATTAATCTGGTGGCATTTTCTTGAATATTGGTAGGCAGGATGGTTTTGTACCCTTCCAAATTCATTCTGCTGCTGTCATCAGTAAAGTTGAGAGGGCCTGTTCCAGAGACAGCCATGCATGCCCATGCCACGACAACACCTCCACCATGCTTTACAGATGAGGCTGTATGCTTGGGATCATTGCAGTTCCCTTCTTTTCTCCACATTTTTGCTTTCCCATCACTTAGATAAATGTTCATCTTTGTCTCATCGGTCCATAAACACAGTTCCAAAACTCTTCTGGCATACCAAATTCTAATCTTGCCTTTCTATTTTTGGTGCTGGCCAGAGGTTTGCATCTTGCTGTGTAGCATCTGTAATTCTGTGTCAAAGTCTCCTGAGGACAGTAGATTGTCAGAGCATCACCCCAGCTTTCTGGAAGTTGTTGGTGATTTTACAGACATGCCTTTTAGGGTTCATTTTCACAGCTTTTATGATTTATCTGTCATCAACTACTGTTGTTTTCTCAGCCAATCATCAATTCTCCATGCCCTTTGTTTTTGCTAGAGCTCTAATTGACTTCCTCTTTTCTTTTAGCATCCAAATTGCTTGCTCTTCTCTCAAAGTCAGCGCCCTCATCTTCATCCTGGTTTGTGTGTGTCATCATCAAATGCAAGATTCAGAATGCAGAAGTAATGGATATAACTGATACGACACATTCCCTGCTTTTAATATCTGAAGAAATGGGTGGGGATGGCGCAGTGGATAAGACATGCCTTTGGTGTGAGAGACCCGTCAAATCCACTGTGAGACACCAATGTGTCCCTGAGCAAGACACTTAACCCCTAGTTGCTCCAGAGGTGTGCGACCTCTGACATATATAGCAATTGTAAGTCGCTTTGGATAAAAGCGTCAGCTAAATTAATAAATGTAAATGTAAGAATTAATGCAACAGGACAAAGCTGATCACTTAGAAAGACCTGTGAGGCAACTGCTCCAATACTTATGCTCACATCAGATAGAGGGATGAAACTCTAAAAGTGCTGAACTTCTTAGCTGGTAAAACATCTATGTGTTGAAACGGCTAATAATAAAATGTGAAATTCTGTAGTTTAGTCTCATATTCATCTTTTAATCATATTTGTAAATGTCTTGACTCCACAGCCAACAGAGCAATTTTGTCTTTACTGTTCCAATACTTTTGGAGGGCACTGTATATCAGGCAAGAATGGGACCAAATTCTAACACCAAAACTCCAGAAACTCATAACCTCGATGCCCAGACGTCTTCAAACTGTTTTGAAAAGAAGAGGAGATGCTACACCATGGTAAACATGCCCCCATCCTAACTATTTTGAGACCTGTAGCAGGCATCAAATTTGAAATGAGCTAATTTTGTGCATACATTTTTAAAATTTCACAGTTTAAACATGTTATCTATGTTCTATTGTGAATAAAATATTGGCTCATGTGATGTGAAATCTTTAACCTGTTAACCTTCGCCCCCCCCCCCAGCTGATCAATGAATCACAATGATAGCCATCATAGAGTCGGTAATAAACAAGCTGATGTGTGTCCATACAGATGATAATCATGCAGATACGGCCACATTCCCCACACAATACACACACACACATATAAAAAATGTTGAAGAAAAAAAAATAAAAAATGTTATGGAAAAGGCAGATCACTAAGTTACGCCCCGCTCAGATGACAGCTGCGTCACAGCGTGCGTCACTCAGGAGAGAGCGCCAAATTCCAATAATCTATATTCCGCTTTTCTGAGACTTTTTTTCCATGGATGATCTCATTCTGTTTGTAAAACTGTATGCTACAACACCGTGTTGATTTTTTAACACCAAGATGCTGTTTTTGAGCGTAATTTATTCCATAACGGACGCGAACAATAACTCTCTGAAGAAATTAAACGTAAACAAACAAAGGAATATTCATCCTTATTACAACGTTATTGTTTCACTGGACTAAAAGTGCTCGCTGGGATGTTGTTCTGTGGACCCTTAACTCTCTAACTAAACTGGGATTTCAGCAGTGGACGCGTTTGTGGCTCGTTATTACAATGATAAAAGGTACGTACGTACGTAAATACATTCCTTATAAGCTTTCCATTGAAAAACAGCGATCTGTCGTCGATGCTTCAGGCTTAGACCTTCAGAATGATATAGTTTGTCAAGATTAATGATATTCTTTCACGTTAAATTCATTCATAAACATTAAACTAGTGGGGAAAAAACGCTTCAATGCGCCGTCGCTCTGGCAAACGTTAATAGGTTAAAAGTTTTTCAGTATATGTAAAATTTCACATTAAGCTGCTAGATTAATAAATGCTGTAAGAGTGTTGTTCATTATTATTTCATGTTAGCTGGATCAGTTTAAAGCTTATGGATAGGAGTTTGTAGAGTAAAAGTAATACTGATGCTAAAGCAGTAGCACTGTATATAAGAACCTGGACAACATTATAATACAAGCTGTTTACAACCATGTAAAGTAAACCTATTACATATTACTAAAGTGTTGTGTGATGAGTGTGTGTGGCATTAACAGTATGCATCTGTTTGCTGAGGTTTATTACTTCCAGCTGTGAATTTATGATGATTTCTTCAAGAATCTACACCAGCAACTTTCACAGGACATGTGTGTGTGTGTGTGTGTGTGTGTGTGCGCCTTATATTCCCTACATTATGAGGACCAAATTTCCCCACAAGGATAGTAACACCAGTAAATGTTGGTCCCCATGAGGAAACAAGCTTATAAATCATATAGAATGAAGTGTTTTGAGAATGTAAAAATGCTTTGTGTGAGGGGTAGGTTTAGGTGTAGGGTTAGGGTAAAGGGATAGAAAATACAGTTTGTACAGTAGAAAAACCATTAGGTCTATGCAATGAACCCATAAAATGTGAATATGTGAATGTGCTATCTGTTGGTTTCTGTTTCTCTGTAAACTTTCCCTCTCTCTATCCAGTTTTGTTGCTCCTGCATGTTGAGGCACATCAGTATCAAACTGTCCCTGGCAGAGACAAATCCACCAGTTTTGAGGGTGAAATGTGATAGCAGGTTATGAGTGCACGCTCATTTCCTTCACAACAGTGAACACATCTCAAGTGTCCGCAGAAGGGAGTCTGGCTGATCTTCTGTCATGAAATACACTCTTGAGACCATTAAATATATATAACTCCATTATATAACTCACATCACGATCACAGTAGGGGCACGTATGTGCATTTCCTGAGAGACATAGCAGTACTTGCAAGACAAGGATTAAGTTTTGAGGTCAGTTTAGGTTTTAGTCTTTGCAAGTGAATCGCTGCTATTATGACACTCATGAAGCTGGATGTGAGAATCAACACAACACAACAGCTTCTTTGCATTGAGACCACAATATGTGGTTCTAAAATACCAATTTCAAGTGTGACACTTATCTGTAGCTCAGACAGAACAGCAATGGCATTAACAATACCAAAATCATGGGTTTGACAGCCAGGGAAAGAACAGATAAAATTTAAATGTGTACCTTGAAAGCAATTTAAGTCACTTTGGATTAAAGCAACTGCTAAATGCTAAATCTAGTGTGCTAATCTTAACATGACACCATCGCTGATGGTTGAACAGTAACATAAAAGGCATATTTTCAAACTTTGAATTAATAAAAAAATAAATAAAAAAAATCATATAACTTTGGTAAAAAGGAAAACCAGAACGTCCACCTAAGACGTGAAGGGATTCCCACTGATCAGTTCTCGAGCAGTTGTTCCTGATCTAGTTACAGCTACATGTGCGAGCAAGTAAAATCTGCATTCGTCAAATATTACTGGAGAGAAAGCAAACTCACATGTGGCTTCTGTTGTGCGCCGGCTGTACGTCCGACGAGCTCGGTATCGAACGACGAGTTCACCACTCTCCATCATGGGTTCAAACGCCTCACTTTACAACATCACACACAAATGCAAATCTTTAAGCCCACATATTCTTCACATGGAACAGAACCTCTTAGTATTTTTCATTTCTTTATTCAGTTATGTTTTTGTTAATGTTATACCTTTATACCATAGCTAAAAATATATGTACACTTAAAACACAAGAACATTTCTAAAAAGAATGAAAATCGACCACATGGAATCAGGATGAGAGTTTTGTGCCTTCTAGTCCCTGTCCATTAGCTCTTGTCCCATGTAGGTATATGAGGAGATGCTGGAAACTATTTCAACATCCTGGACAGATGACCAGTCCAAGATTAATATCACACGTACAATCATGGACAACTTAGTGTCTCTAGTTCATGTATGCCTCATTTTCCAGTTAGTTTAATAGTAGCAAATAACATCTCTGCTCACACCCACAATGTCAGAATCCAGCAAAACAGCAGGAAGCCTAATTTCTACCCACCCAAAACGCGTCTCCTTCCGCCTCAGCCTGGTCACATACACTGCCAAGAGCACCGCTAGAGCGATGGCAGCGGCGATGGCCATGACCACGTACCACCAGTGCCAGGAGAACGCCGGAGCACTCAAAGTACCTTCACACAGACACAGAGAAAGAGATGTCAAGAATCTCAATGTAAATGAGATTATAGAGAGGAAAGGGGGAAAAATGCAAGCACTGAAGTGTGTAGCTCTGTTTGGAAACCGAGTGAGCTTAGGATTTCAAGACTCTTGAGTCTAATGCATCTCCTGCCTGTGCTTTTGCTTTATAGACTTTTAGTTTGTAGTTCTTGCTCTCGTGTTTCCAGTTCTCACTGTCAGGTCTTGTCCTTTCCATGTTTCCTTTACTTTTATTGTTAAAATTTTACAGTTAGTGCTCTTGGAGCCTGCGCTCCCTCATTTCTGAGTCCATTTCAAGATTTAGGCAGCAACACTGTGCTGCATTACATACATTTTAGCCAGATTCTGAGGCAGAATTGCATCCTAGTCAATCCCAGAATGCAATACAATGAGCTCAGGGAATTATAATGTGTAAGAGGGTCACACCGGATGCATCTAGCAGACCACAAAGAGCATCCTAAAAGTTTGTCTTTTTGTGGTTGAACAGCTTGAATAAAGTCTATGCTATATATAGGGGATATGCATTATATTAATCTGTCTGGCTACTCTCCCACAGCTAAGTCAAGTTCCTCAGGTTTTTCTCCCTAAACATCTTATGGAGTTTCACCAGGATAGATTAAACTTGGGTTGCGTTAATAAATGATACCATACCGTTGCACTACGCTGACTTCCCACCAGGCCAATGCCTGATTTGTCTTTATATTTTATCATGTCAACTGTTCAGAGACTAGAGAGTGAATGTGTGTTTTGCTCAGCTGGTCATTGGTTGAATTAGCTCATTAAAATGACCTCAGTGCAAGACAGTCCATATTTACAGCAGGGCGTGTTGCTTCTAGAGAACGTCCTAAAATCTTGCCACATGCCTCCCACTCAACAGAACTCCTGCAACTAATTTCCTTGCATTTCTTTGTTCCTTTCTTGCCCTCATTTGTCTTTTTCTTCCTCTTTTCTGAGACAGCAACAACAGACAGAAAAATAAAAACAACATTTTAAGAAGGACTCTAAATAAGTGAAGTAAAAGGAAAAGTCCACTTCTGTATCTTCTGTGGGTCCTATTTTTGTGGAATGAAATGTCTGTGATGAGTTAAATGTTTTGTCTTCCTGACATCAAATGACTTCTTAATTAAAACTATACACATGCACAGAGGTTTCTGTGAGGTTTTGGTTTGGGGTGAAAGTAGAACAAATATAATTAGATCAATATAAAAGCATTTATAAGTCCATAGGAAGTGGTGTAAAAAACACTTGTGTGTGTGTCACTCACCTCTGGATTCCCCCGTTTCTGCAAAACATTGCAAGGAAAGAGACTATTAACATTCAGTGCGACTGTTTGACCGATGGAAATTTTAGACGTGGTTACTGTCTGCCTGCTCTCATACCTGCAGGAATGAGCGTGATGGTCTGGAGGGACGTCCAGGGCCCCGGCCCTGCTCCGGTGTACGCACACACTCTGAAGGAGACGTTTGACAGCGGAGCTGAGAGATTGACAAACAGCTCTGTGTCCAAATCTGTGTCCACCACAACCTGCAGACCAATCCATCATAAACAACACAGCAATCCAGTCAACATCAAACACTACTTCCTATAATCTGACGGATTGACACAGCTATTTAGTAAAGAGAAAATAAATTATAAAAATTATAGGAAATCCAAAAACGAACACAAATGTGTGTGGTCACCTGTTCCATGTTAGGTGCGCTGTACTCCATCAAGTATCCCTGCAGCTGTCCATTCATCTTTCCAGGAGGTTCTGACCATCTCAGGAGCACTTCTGTTCCGTTCACCACAACTGTCACATTGTCTGGGGCCGAGTCTGGAACTAAAACACAAATAAAATGCCACATATGAACATTCTCCTTCAGACTGTGAAATAACCCAGGCTCAAAAAAAAATTTAGCAAAAAAATTACCTATACATACATTTCACTGCAGTTTCCAGGTGAAATGAACACTAGAGGCAGTAAAACACCAACAACAATTGATTCTTTTCACACAAATTATGATTACAAGGGTATATATTTTATTTATTTAAACGCTAGGGGAACTCCTCCAGCGTGACCGCGCTCTGAATCACGTGTAATCTGTCCAATGGAAGGGTGAGACGTCACGGGCGGGTGACGTAATCGACCAGGAAGCATAAAAGCACGTGTGGCGGAGCCGGCATCAGCTTTTTGTCATTCAGCAACCGCTATTCTGTGTGTGTGTCTGTCGATCTGTGTTGCGAGTCTTATTTAGTGTTGTTTGTCCCTAAGCACAATCACTTGAAATAAGCTCCACAATGTGTGCAAGCACTTGGGCGAGAGCAGATCACATTACAGGTTGTATGTTCCTCCCTGCAGAAAAAAAGGAGGAGCGGCGGCTGTGCTCATGGGAATAGCACATGGATCTGGTGGAGTGAATGAAGATGGGCGAGCCCCTATCTTCTTCCTTCCCCATCAGATCCAGCGCCGCTCTCTGTGTTCGGAAGCCCGCCCCACGGTTTCTTCCCCCCAGAGAGAGGGCTCGATGCTCCGTCTGTCTTCCTCTGAGGAGGTGGACGTGAAGGACATCGATGAGCTTTGTAAAGCTGCAGTGTTTGCACAAGCATATTATGAATGACGACATCCTTATATTCGCGCTGTCAGCTCTAAAGATAAAGGGCTGATTGTGCTTCTCCCCGCCGTAAGATCTCGCGGTTCCGGTCCGCCACTGCTGAGGCATGGCTGCGAGTCAGATCGCAGGGATCGCAACATGGATCTGGCGGATGGGTTGGAGACGGGTTCGCCCTATCTTCACCTACATTCCCCAGATCTAGCACTCTCGCTTGGGGCTGGAAGCCCGCGATGCGGTTCTTCCCCCTTTGAGTGAGAGCTCGCTGTTGCAGTGCCCTCAGGAGATCGGTCTGCCAATTCTGCCAGTGTTCCAGGGCACAGCGGTCTCCAGCAAGCGCTTCTCTCAGTTACTTCCGCCCGGAAACGTAGCGGAACTGAGAGGCTCGCCGCCCCTTTGGGGTCTTTAGATCAGCTAGAGCGGCCGTCCCCTGCCGGTCTTCTGCTTCAGGGCACCGAGCTAGCAGCTCTAAGCACACCAGTGAAGTGACATACTTCCAAGTATGGTGACCCATACTCGGAATTCGTGCTCTGCATTTAACCCATCCAACGTGCACACACACACCAGTGAACACACACCGTGAACACACACCCGGAGCAGTGGGCAGCCATATGCTGCGGCACCCGGGGAGCAGTTGGGGGTTCGGTGCCTTGCTCATGGTATTGAGGGTGGACGCGCTCTGAATCACATGTGTAATGTGTACAATGGAAGGGCGAGACGTCACGGGCGGGTGACGTAATCAACTAGGAAGAATAAAAGCACGTGCGGCGGAGCCTTCGAGTGGCCAGGCAGTTCTGATGCTATGGTCCAGGACTCATGAGGGCAGGCCCCTCTGGGGAAGATCGGAGTACACCGCGGACACGGTGCCCATCTCTCCTCAGTGCCCGCTGGAGATCGGTCTGCCAACCCTGCCATGTATGGTGTTCCAGGGCGCATCGATCTCCAGCGAGCACACATCTCAGTTTCTTCCGACCAGAAACGTAGCGGAGCTGAGATGCTCGCCACCCCTTCGGGGGTCTCTAGAGCAGCTAGTTCGGCCGTCTCCTGCCGGTGTGCTGTTCCAGGACACCGAGCTAGCCGCTCGAAAGAATGGTTCTCTTAGTAGACTATTTGGCTGCGTGGAAACTACTGCCAAATGTGTCTCCATGGGTCCTGCATACTGTAGAGAGAGGCCACAGAATCCAGTTTGGTTCTCCTCCGCCTCAATTCAAGGGGGTGAATCCCACTCTGGTGGGCCCTGAGCAGGCTCTGGTAATGGAACGAGAAGTAGAGTACTCTCTTGAGGAAGGAGGCCATCGAGGTGGTCTCTCCTCACGAAAGAGAGTCCGGGTTCTACAGCCGGTACCTCATAGTTCCCAAGAAGGATGGAGGGTTGCGTCCCATTTTAGATCTGCGTCAGCTGAACCGCTCAGTCATGCGACTGAAGTTCAAGATGCTCACAATCAAACATGTCGTGTCTCAAATCAGGTCCCAGGACTGGTTTGTCACGATAGATCTAAAGGACGCGTACTTCCATGTCTCCATCCTTCCCAGTCACAGGAAGTTCCTGAGGTTTGCTTCCTGGGGCAAAGCTTACCAATATCGAGTTCTTCCCTTTGGCCTAGCACTGTCACCCCGTACTTTCATGAATTGTGTGGATGTGGCACTGGCCCCGCTGCGGCTTCAGAGCATCCGCATACTGAATTATATTGACGATTGGTTGATCCTAGCTCAATCAGAGCAAACGGCGGCTCGACATCGAGATGTCGTTCTCGCTCACATGAAAGACCTGGGGTTAAGACTAAACGCCAAGAAAAGTGTGCTTTCCCCATTAGAGAGGACCACTTATCTGGGCGTGGTGTGGGATTCGACCACGATGCAGGCACGTCTGTCCCCTGCTCGTATTGAGTCGATCCTCACAGTCAAGAGAGTGAAAGAAGGCCAGTCACTCACTGTTAAGCAGTTATAGAGACTGCTGGGGGGCAGCTGCGTCCAACGTTATATTTTTTGGCTTGCTGAACATGAGACCCCTACAGTGGTGGCTCAAGACCAACGCGTTCTCCCCAAGGGGAAAACCAATCCGCACTTTCAAGGTCACGAGACGATGCATACGTGCCTTAGACATGTGGAGGAAACCTTGGTTCTTGTCCCAGGGCCCGGTGTTGGGAGCTCCTTGTCACCGTGTAACACTAGCGACGGACGCGTCCCTCACCGGTTGGGGAGCGGTCATGAGTGGCCACCCTGCCCGCAGTCTGTGGAGTGGCTGCCATCTGACATGGCATATCAATTGGCTGGAGATGCTGGCCGTGTTTCGAGCACTCAAACACTTCCTCCCAGACGTAAGAGACCACCACGTGTTGGTGCGCACCGACAGCACGTCAGTGGTCTTGTACATAAACCACCAGGGAGGTCTGCGGTCGCGACCCTTGTACAAGCTGGCGCATCAGATCCTTGTGTGGTCCCAGGGCAAACTCCTCTCATTAAGAGCAGTGCACATTCCTGGGCATCTCAATGTGGGAGCTGACGTTCTGTCGAGACAGGGGCCGAGGCCCGGGGAATGGATGCTTCACCCCGAGGTGGTGAAGCAGATATGGAGAGTGTTTGGCCAGGCACAGGTGGACCTGTTTGCGACTATAGAGTCAGCTCAATGTCCTCTGGTTCTCTCTGACTCCTCCAGCACCTCTGGGACTGGATGCTATGGTGCAGACTTGGCCAAGGCTTCGTCTGTACGCTTTTCCCCCTATCGCTCTGCTCCCGGGAGTTCTGGCGAGAGTGCGCCGGGATGAGGTCAGTCTACTATTGGTAGCGCCGTTCTGGCCGGGCCGAGTATGGTTCTCGGACCTCATTTCTCTTCTCGACGGCACTCCAAGGGAGATTCCCGTCAGGAGAGATCTCCTCTCACAGGCGTGGGGCACTATCGTCCACCCTCACCCGGAGTTGTGGAAGCTGTGGGTGTGGCCTCTGAGGTGGCACAGCTCCTAGCTTCCGGTCTCTCAACTGAGGTTGCTGAGACCATCCTCCAATCCAGAGCTCTTCACTTCATGGTGTGGAGGTTGCCAGCTCGACCCAGCTGCCCGATTGGTACAGTTCTGGACATCATGCAGGCCTTGTCCTCCGCAGGGTCAACCCACTCCACCCTGAGGGTCTACGTGGCGGCTATATCGGCTTACCACACCCTTCTCGGTGGCCTTTCAGTGGGTAGACACCCCCTAGTACATGTTTCTTCCAGAGGCTGAGGCCTCCGGCCAGAGAGCTTATGCTATGTGGTGGATTAGGATGCTATTCCATAGCCTCGAGTCCTCTGCTCTCCCCTTTCCTGGGGATCAAGACTCACTTCTTAGAAGTTGGCCTTTGGGACGCAGGCCCCGCCAACTTTAGACACTCGTGGCCCTTTTTCTCTCGCCCTCGTTGTGCTCCCAAGGGATACACACAGGGCAGGGACTTGGAAGTCTGGTGGCGTGGGCATCTCGTTCCCCTAGCGTTTTCGACGCAGCTCGAGTTCCTAAAGGGGAACGTCTCAGGTTACGTATGTAACCATGGTTCCCCAAAGGGAACGAGACGCTGCGTCTCGAAGGCCACACTTCCGGCATCCCTGCCAGCGCTTGCTTCATTCCTAGAAGCTGATGCCGGCTCCGCCGCACGTGCTTTTATGCTTCCTGGTCGATTACGTCACCCGCCTGTGACGTCTCGCCCTTCCATTGTACACATGTGATTCAGAGCGCGATCACGCTGGAGGAGTTCCCCTAGCGTTTTCGACGCAGCGTCTAGTACCCTTCGGGGAACCATGGTTACATAAGTAACCTGAGACGTTTTTTTTCTTTACCCAGAAAAAAAAAAAAGAAAAAAAAAAGACTTATTTACACTGTATTTATTAATTTCTGACCATATTTGATTGTAATTTTGGGGAAAATATATTTCATCATACATAATTTTACTTGTCCATCACTGTTACACCTACCAGCAGTTTTAATTGTCTGATATTTATCTTTATTTGTGACCCTGGACCAGAAAAACAGTCTTAAGTGTACATTTTTTTCGAAAATGAGATTTATACATCATCTGAAAGCTGAATAAAATAATATTTCCATTGATGGATGGTTTGTTATGATAGGACAATATAACAGGCTGAGATACAACTATTTGAAAATCAGGGCCCGTATTCATAAAGTTTCTAAGAATCCTCTCAGAAAACTCTTAATTTAGCTTAAAAACTTTTACGTAGGAGTCTTAGCTTAAGAGCGATTCGGGACCGATCTGAGAGCAACTCTGAGTAAGGAAAAGACAAAAACTTTCATCTTAGTGAGGAGGCGGGGTTGACCCCGTTGCTATGTATGACACAATCTTTTGAAGACTGTGATTGGTTGGTTGTCAAGAAGGAAATAAAAGAGTGCTTTTAAGTGTAGGATATCATAGACTGAATCAGACAATTTTTAAGATGCATGAGGACACTGAAACCTGAGAAGCTGAGATTCCAGAAAGAGAGGTTCCAAGAAACAGGATATCATAAATCTGTCCGGAGTCCTAGCTCCAACTAGCTGAAGCAACTCCTAACTTAGCAAAGCCTCTTTCATCAAACAGCTTACAACCTTGAGACAAACGAACACTTATTGATAATTCCAATTCAAGAAGGAGACTGTCAAATTTGTTGCAAATAATCAAGACTGAGGGTCAAAGAGATGGCCATCACGGGTTCCACGATTGTATTCACAAGCTTCCTTAGACTGACTTCTCCCCCACATAGAAGACAAACCAACATTCCTGTCTAAAGAACATTCCTTCGTTCTCCTTAGAACTATACAAAGACTTTATTTTCCATATGCACATAAAATCATCCTAAAAGGACATTTTTATGTTGTACCCACATATCATGTTTTAATCAAATAATATGTATGTCTTTTTAATCATTATTGAATAGCTCGAGCCTTAAAGATAAATATTGCATATTTAGTATGTATGAGCTCGAAAATCCATGATGTGAATGTTTCTTCCAATCAATTCTTTGTCAAAGGCATCATAGTCTTATTATGAAATCATGTTCAAAAAGGTATACTTGGCCAAAGCTTGTAAAATTCGGACCATGTGACTGATAACAGGCTGATTTATGAGGTGAAGAACACACCCTAGCTAAGCAAGGACAATACCTAATTGGTCAATACGTGCAGATGGGACGGTCCAGAAGCTGAGTTTAAAACCTCAGGACATCTCTCTTATCTCTCTCTCTTGCCTTTTACTCTCTCCAACTCTCGTCCCTCTCACCGCGTGCGTGCTGCTCTTTGAGCGTGCCCTGGCCCACGTGCCATAATGAGAAAGAAAACAACTTAGTCTCATTACATCATTTTATTTTATTATTTTACTTTAGTTTCTTTTCTTTCCGTGGAGTTTCGTGTTCTAATGTAAGTTTGCTACAAAGTCTAGCTCCGACCCGTTTCAAACTTCAACCAGAAAGAACTCTGCATCCTCAGCCAACGCCCAAGAGACATCACTTCAAAGACTACTGAACCTCCAGCCAATCAGACACTTCGGGGAACCCCGTGTCTGCAACGACGACACAAAGGAAACCCCGTAACACAGGCAAGCAAGCAATGCCTCCAAATACTGAATTGGTGACTTTAATGTAAATTTTAGCCTCATTGAGAAACTCAAAGCGAGGGTTAAATAAGTGATTGATGGTTGTTCAGGTCTATGCAATATTACATATTGCTGTGAACTTGGGATTTCACATTTCCATTCTCTTAAACTCATCCTTTCCTCACTCTCTCTCTTTCTGCAACGTGTGAATGTGTGAATGCTTGTGTTCATGTGTTAGATTAGTTTATGTCTTAGGTTTATATAAATAAAACTGATTTATATTTTAAAAGAGAAGTATCTTGTGTTTTCTGCTCACAAGTTAATGCCTTAATCTGTCGATTTCGTTACTGTGCTAGTTAATAGTGTTTTCACTATATTTGGGATTTTAATATCCAGTGCAGAGTTTGTTATACGGCTCGTTCAGTGAATCGCCGTAACACTGATTCTGTTCGAATCCCTATAAAATCATAAATGATTCCCTTTGAGCTAAATTAAACTATTTGTTTAAATTACGTATTAATATTATAAAATGTAATAAACCCCTACATTTTATTGGTGGAGAATGCGGGCAGATTAATCTAAATTGTGAGCATAAACCAAGTATTTAATATTTTTCTATTGCCGCGGATGAGAGACGAGACTTGTGTGTGTGCGCGTGCGCGTGAGTGACGTCAGCTGCGCGCGCCCCGCTTGAATGAATGAGAGACGCGTCTGAGCAGAGACTAGTGTGTGTGTGCGTCAGCTGCGCGCGCCCCGCTTGAATGAATGAAGTCAGCAAAAGAGCTTCTCAGACTGCAGTAAGTGAACTTAAAGTTAACATCTGAGATCGTACAATAAGGTCGAAATTGAGCGTGTTCCTCTCTTTCTGTAATGCCTTTTATTTATAGTTGAAGTGATGTCCTGCGGGTTCCAGGTCAGTCAGTATTCTCCTGAATCTCAGTCTGTTAGCAGAACGAAGCTAAACTGCAGTGATTTAAACGGGAAATAAATCAGTGGATAAAGAATAGTTTTGAGCGTGTTCCTCAATCCTATTTATCAGAGCCATTATTATTCATAGTTTGATTAGCAGTGCGTGTTCCATTGTTAAATCATCTATGACTCCCTCAGTTAAACATTAGACAATAACGCTTGTCTGTTTGTGTAACGTTAACTGTTCACTAAGTGAAGTTAATCTCGCTCAACACTGCGTGTGTCCGGGAGATTTTAATGGGAGTTTTAAAAGCTTTATCAAGTAAAGTTTAACTTTGAACCAACAGCGAAGAAAACCTGTTGTGTTTATGCACGGCTTCTGATACAGTACTGTTTCCCCTGCAGCACCAAGCTGCTATTTTAATAAGTTTAACTCTGAACGAACTGAGAGTTTAAGCGCCACATCGCAGAACAACTAAAAGCGGTGTTGTTTATTTGTACAGTGTTGAAATGCGCTGACATTTCATGTAACATGCTTAACTGTACTGGCAAAGCAACGTTTGTTTTGGTTTCCACAGTTACGATCGTGACACGGAAGTCTTAACCTTCTTCCGGAGCAACTTTGTACTGCGCACGCGCAGCACATCGATGCTGATGTAAACAAACTCGATGCTGTTGCTAAGCTAACGAAACGGTTGTTTACCTGGTACAAGTCTATGCTAAAGATTAGCCTCAAAGGTTAGCAGTTAGCATTAACCTCCAGTGGTTTAATACAGTGTGTGTTTGGAAAGCTAAAGTGATTTAACCCTTTAAACACCTCTCAACTAATAGACTTGTTGGTCTTTCTATTTCTTATTTCTCTAAATTCTCACTTCTTACCACTTATTTGCATTTTACTAGAAAGGGAAATACTAGTTCACAATTATTAATTGTGCCAAATTCAAAAATTTAATTAAAACCTTAAATTTATTTTGAATCATTCAAATTTCCCTCAGATCATTTCATATGATCAATACTTCTATTATTCTCTTCTGGGCCTAATCATTTTAGATACAAATAAGTCTTGAACTTGGAAAGTTTAAGTAAACTTATTCTATCTAATTGATTTATTACCCATATTAATAGATTCTATTCAGACTTATACTCACTCATTACTTTATTGCGTTTTATTCCCTCGTTCTTCCTGTTGTGGCTATACACTTAGCCACTATTTTCTATTTTTATTTACTGATTTTCTCCTTTATTTAATTTCAATTTCACTTTGTCTCACCTGAGCCTTAATAGGAGACAGTGTTATCCCTCACTACGAGTTCAAATAAATTTAAGAGACAAATCTCTTGCACCCAAAATTTTATTTTTGTTGATTGGTTGTGGAGCAACTGACAACAACTCGTAGTCGGCATAACTGCTTGCTAGTGGACACCATCCACTCGATTTACTGTCTCTTTCTCTTCTCTCCTGTTCTCTCCTGCTTGCTTTCATCTTCACTTTTCACATTTGTGGGGACCTGTAAGAACCATCAATCAATTCTAAGTGAATGAGATACACAATCTTGTCAAAAGACTAATCATCTTTCCGAATTTGATTGTAATCGTTCTTCCTAACCTCCCTACATTAAAAACGCAATCAAAATTTTAACATCTCATACAACACTGAGATCAATTTTAATAGAGAAGTTTTGAGCAACCGTTGCCTTCGCAGCCTCCCTGGTGAGCGATCCAACTGTAAGGTGTACGTTGTCAATCCTGTCAGACTAAAAAGAGATATCAGAATTATTATTATATTCATCTGTCGAGAACAGAGATTTAATAATATTGTTTGCCTTCTTGATAACATTTAATTGAAATAAATTTTTAATAAATAATTTCTCATTTGAAAAAAAAAGGGAATTGTTTATTTTAATTGAATTTGCTTTTCACCTGTTTTCTCTCTTTCCCCTCTTCCTCATTAGAGTGACGAAGTCTTCACATCTTTAGTCTACCACCTAGACACTGCGACCAACACAGTCATCACCACCACACTACATTAGTGGTTCAAAATCACTGACACAACACGTAGTTGTCACCACACATAGGCTTTTACTCCACACAGATCTGTGTCAGTCTCTCTTCTCCCGAGCGTGCCAACATGCCGCAGACTGCAAACCCCTTTGCACAAGGGGAAGATGGGAACACTTGGCTGAGAGCCACGACAGACAGCCTCACCCCCAAGACCCTTGAACTGTTATTATTTCTAATAATAATCCTAATCCTGAGAAGATTCCTGACACAAGATTCAAGCCAGAACAACAACCACGAGGAGCTAGTCAAAATCTCCAGCTCTCTAAGCTATGCCTTCACAACCCAGCTGAAACTGAGTGACAAGCACGTCACCCACCTTCAAGAGGAGCTGACACATGCTCAACGCCGCATAGACAAGCTGGAAGTGAAAGTTCAAGATCATCTCAAAGCACCCAACGAAAGGGAGCAGGAATCAACGGAACAAGTTAAGGAGCTCCAAGCAGCCCTGACAGCAGCTCAGCTCGACCAACAACATGCAAAGGCTGCCCAGAAAGACCTGGTAAACAGACTCCAGTATGCTGAACAGCTCCTAGAGAAAGCCAAGCATGACATCAGCGACAAGAATGCTGAAATCAGTGCCTTGAAAGACCACCTTGAAAGGTACATTTCTAAAATAGACAATCTGACCCAACAAATAGACGATACCAACGATCAGCTCTACATGGTCAGAAAAGAACTTAAACATGCTGATGAGCAGAAACAAGAGCCAAGGCGAGAGAAACAGCTCTCAGCCTCACCTCTGCTGAGCAGAGCAGAGTCCCACATCCAAGAACTGGTATACAGCGAAAGAAGCGAAGAGCCACAACCCAAAACCTCACCTGCCTTCGCCACAGAACTCTTTCCTGTCAACGAAAGTAAACCTCCCATCCAAGCAGACCTCGGAGCTGCACATGGGATGACCATCAAAGACCTCGACAAGCTGTCTAAAAACATCAGCAAGTTCGACCCGAACTCCACAGAGGGCCACACCATCCAGGCCCATCTTCAAGATATCGACTTCTATCTGGAAATGAGACCTCATGTGACTGACAGAGACAGGTTATACCTCCTTAGAGCCACATCCAGTTCTGAGGTACGAAACTTTCTAGATCGACAGCCCAGTCGAACGAAGTCAGACTACCAGCTACTTCGTGAAGTCCTGATTAAAGAGTTTACAGACTATGAATCTGAACATGGACTTTTGACTGCCTTAGAAACCAAACAAGGTCGACAAGAGGCTCCACAAGCTTACTACAACCGACTCCGACAAGCTTACTTCGGTGCACACAACGAACCTGACCTTGAAGAGGATGTGAACTTCAAAAGCCTCTTCCTAAGAAATCTGCACCCTGGAGTCAGCCACCATCTAGGCGTCATGGCCTGTCCAGGCTCCATGACCATCCAACAGTTGCGTGACCTAACACAGAAGGCCTACAACAAGCAGAAGATGGCCTCAAAGAAAGGTAACACAACCTCCACACTCTTGAACTCTGTCAACAAAGACTCAAGCTTTGCACTGGACGACACCCAGTTGCATCACGACACCAGAGTCCTCCATCAAGAGCACAGAGAACGTGACCCCCATGTCCACGACAGCTATCAGCCTAACCGCTGGAAAAATCCATGGGACCAGCCACGCTTCTCAAGAAACCACAACAACTGGAAACCTAACCAGACACCCAAAGGTAATCGCCTGACTCATCCAAGGGCGACTCGTGTGGGTAAGCGACAACGAAACCCACCTCAGCACCACTCAGACATGCACAGTGCTGAGTATGCACAAGAACAAGACAGCTTACCATCAGAAGACATGGAACAAGTCATGAAACAACTGAAAGAGTTCCTTCAAGATAAGCTGAACATGGATGACTACAAAATTGAGTCATGCTCGCTGTGACCAGCGACAGAACGGAAGGCCGGTGATCACATGGTACAACACCATATCAGAGATGACAAGCACCTGTTCAACAACCACCCAGAATGAACAAGTCTCTCACGGCCAACCAATGATGAAAACTGAGGTACCAGAGAACATCACCTCAGTCACCCATCACTCACTAGTAAACTGCTAAATGAACTAAAACTTCAAGAACCACATTCACGTCTGTGCAACAGCAACCACCAAAGCACAGAAGGTCAGAAAGTCTGCCACATCCAGAAGGCAGCACAAGAGGAATGCAACATAGGAGACGAAGTTTGCATCCCAGCTTCACACAGCCATGCCAAACTACCTCTGACTGTCTGCTTAAGAACTTCCTGCCTTGCTGGACTGACCCCCATTAGATCATGGACACGCCCTCATCCACGCCAAGGATGTAGAGAGCCAGTCTTCACTGACATACCAGAAAAGGGGGAAGACAACACAGACTGAAACAGATCTGACCACACCTACACTACACCACTAACACACATAACATTACCTATACCCAGAGGTAACCACATCTACTGATAACACATTCCACAAACATATTCTTCTCACAAGTAGAATATACACATTAGAGCATAACATGAAGTTACATACAACACCATGAAGAAACATGCAGCTATCCTCACCATAGGTAGAGCACCTGACACTAAGTTAGGGTACATGACTCCCTAGCTGCACAGGACATCCTAGCTCAACATAAGTTGCAAACCACTCTAGGAAAACCCACAGCAGCTTTGTTTGTTTTGTTCTTCTTTCACCTATACTTTTCCTTCCCCTCTTTCTTTAGTAGGTGAAACACCTAGACACCCTGCAAGGGTCAAAGGTCTGATATTAGGATTGACTCGTCACACCTAATATCCGCAAGCCACTCTAAACTGAATGGAAGCCAGAGAGCTCCATGCACGATAGGTCAATTCATTTTACCACAAATGATGCCACCAGAAACTAAAGGTGAACATTCTTAAGTTAAGACAACTTAGAAGGAACAAACAAATTTAATCACAAAACTTGATCGAAGAATCAAAGTATTGAACCGAATTAGAACAACAATTTCCAAATTGAACTGTTCAAATTACTAAACTACATTGACTAATTGAATATAACCGTCTGTACCTCAAATAACCTGAGGACCTGCACCAATACAGTAACTGTCATGGAGGTGTTGTCTTGTTGTTTGCTGTGTTCTTGTCTGCTTCTTCTGCCTTTGTGTTTCCAGCGCTCGACGACGTCTTCAACTAAACACCTCGCCGATCGAAAGGGGGAGATGTAGGATATCATAGACTGAATCAGACAATTTTTAAGATGCATGAGGACACTGAAACCTGAGAAGCTGAGATTCCAGAAAGAGAGGTTCCAAGAAACAGGATATCATAAATCTGTCCGGAGTCCTAGCTCCAACTAGCTGAAGCAACTCCTAACTTAGCAAAGCCTCTTTCATCAAACAGCTTACAACCTTGAGACAAACGAACACTTATTGATAATTCCAATTCAAGAAGGAGACTGTCAAATTTGTTGCAAATAATCAAGACTGAGGGTCAAAGAGATGGCCATCACGGGTTCCACGATTGTATTCACAAGCTTCCTTAGACTGACTTCTCCCCCACATAGAAGACAAACCAACATTCCTGTCTAAAGAACATTCCTTCGTTCTCCTTAGAACTATACAAAGACTTTATTTTCCATATGCACATAAAATCATCCTAAAAGGACATTTTTATGTTGTACCCACATATCATGTTTTAATCAAATAATATGTATGTCTTTTTAATCATTATTGAATAGCTCGAGCCTTAAAGATAAATATTGCATATTTAGTATGTATGAGCTCGAAAATCCATGATGTGAATGTTTCTTCCAATCAATTCTTTGTCAAAGGCATCATAGTCTTATTATGAAATCATGTTCAAAAAGGTATACTTGGCCAAAGCTTGTAAAATTCGGACCATGTGACTGATAACAGGCTGATTTATGAGGTGAAGAACACACCCTAGCTAAGCAAGGACAATACCTAATTGGTCAATACGTGCAGATGGGACGGTCCAGAAGCTGAGTTTAAAACCTCAGGACATCTCTCTTATCTCTCTCTCTTGCCTTTTACTCTCTCCAACTCTCGTCCCTCTCACCGCGTGCGTGCTGCTCTTTGAGCGTGCCCTGGCCCACGTGCCATAATGAGAAAGAAAACAACTTAGTCTCATTACATCATTTTATTTTATTATTTTACTTTAGTTTCTTTTCTTTCCGTGGAGTTTCGTGTTCTAATGTAAGTTTGCTACAAAGTCTAGCTCCGACCCGTTTCAAACTTCAACCAGAAAGAACTCTGCATCCTCAGCCAACGCCCAAGAGACATCACTTCAAAGACTACTGAACCTCCAGCCAATCAGACACTTCGGGGAACCCCGTGTCTGCAACGACGACACAAAGGAAACCCCGTAACACAGGCAAGCAAGCAATGCCTCCAAATACTGAATTGGTGACTTTAATGTAAATTTTAGCCTCATTGAGAAACTCAAAGCGAGGGTTAAATAAGTGATTGATGGTTGTTCAGGTCTATGCAATATTACATATTGCTGTGAACTTGGGATTTCACATTTCCATTCTCTTAAACTCATCCTTTCCTCACTCTCTCTCTTTCTGCAACGTGTGAATGTGTGAATGCTTGTGTTCATGTGTTAGATTAGTTTATGTCTTAGGTTTATATAAATAAAACTGATTTATATTTTAAAAGAGAAGTATCTTGTGTTTTCTGCTCACAAGTTAATGCCTTAATCTGTCGATTTCGTTACTGTGCTAGTTAATAGTGTTTTCACTATATTTGGGATTTTAATATCCAGTGCAGAGTTTGTTATACGGCTCGTTCAGTGAATCGCCGTAACACTGATTCTGTTCGAATCCCTATAAAATCATAAATGATTCCCTTTGAGCTAAATTAAACTATTTGTTTAAATTACGTATTAATATTATAAAATGTAATAAACCCCTACATAAGAGTAGGGTATATTATAAGCCTTCACTTTGAAATTACTGGTGGAATTTTTCCTCTCGCTCTTTCTCACACACACACACACATTATATATGTATATATTCTTTATTTACCATGCTGTCATACTTACAGAGCCGGCGCCAGGGCACCTCCATCGGGGGGCATTTAAATTTCGGGGGGGCACACAAATCACGTTTTGGGTGTGTGTGTGTGTGTGTGTCGGAGGGGTGGGGGGGCTGCAATCTGTGATCTCGTGCAGTTGCTGACGCTCGCTAAAGCGTGCAAATCGCATTATGTGCGCTGTTTTATCGGTACTTTCGCTTTCAAAATCGATCGCGTTCAGCAAGGAGGGGAGAGGATGGAAAGTGGGGGGGCACAGTAACTCGTTTGGGCGCCTTGGCGCCGGCCCTGCATATTTACTGTCTTTTATAGGAAATGAACAGAGACATATAAGCCTAATAAATGCTGTAACAGACCCAAATCATCACTGCTGCATGGTTGCATTTTTCCAGGTGCCAAATATTTTAATGTAGTGATTTCTGGCGCTATGGCAATTCTGTGCGGTGTCTGAGATGTTAGCATGTCTTTAAAAAGATCAGTCACAAACATGATCCCTGCACGAACTAATGTCTAGCGTCTTATTAACTCACTGTCATGCATTGTGTGCAACACGTTTCTTCTCCCTCTTCATTTTCGTCCATTTCTCCGCTGTTAAAGAAACTCTTAAGCCCCTTAAAAGTCCTCGTCCATACTCCTAACAAGTTTGACCTTAAGACCTCTTTGAAGGGTTAAGATGCTTTCTGAATTACTTTTTTCTTTACTAGGATTTTTTCTTTAATTTTAAGAGTAAACGCCCACATTTCTAAGAATTTTCTTAGAATTTTGTCACTAGGAGCTACTTTTTGCATTAAAATTCTTCATGAATACGGGCCCTGGAATCTGAGGGTGCAGAAAAATCTAAATATTGAGAAAATCGCCTTTAAAGTTGTCCAAATAAAGTCATTAGCAATGCATATTACTAATCAAAAATTAAGTTTTGATATATTTACGGTAGGAAATTTACAAAATATCTTCATGGAACATGATCTTTACTTAATATCCTAATGATTTTTGGCATAAAAGAAAAATGGATAATTTTGACCCATACAATGTATTGTTGGCTATTGTTACAAATATACCTGTGCTACTGATGACTGCTTTTGTGCTCCAGGGTCACATTTGTCATTATTTACACACAAAATTGAATTAACAAAAAAAAAAAAAAAGATTATTTCCAAGATGATAACTACATACAACAATGTGAAATAGCTGTGACAATGTGAAGCATTGCATAAAGCCTGCTGCTGTTTTTATTACAAGTGTTCTCTGCAGCATTCAGTGAGTAGCAACATTGTATTACAGCCTGAACATACTTGTACTTCTGACATTTTGCAAAAGTGCAGCTAAGAGTTTCTTTGTTTCTTTGATAAACACATTTTACTGCCGCTGTCTCTGTTTCTAATCCAGAGCAGCAGAAAAAAATAGCACACCGGGAACGGCTGCAGTAATGGTCTGGAAATAGTTGTGTGAAAGAGTGTGTGTGTGTGTGTGTGTGTGAGAGTGAGTGTTTGTGTGTGTGTGTGTGTGCTAACTTCCCAGAACAGAATTCTCTTCAACGGCAGAATCAAACTATTTCTTAGTATAGTTTCCCCATTGTATCTATGAGAGCAGACTCTTTGTTATTCTATGTTGTAAGTAAGCAGTCTCCTCGCCCCTGCGTTGGAGACGCTGAGGAACATGGCGCAGCACTCCGATGATGTTATCAGGAAGAGTTTCACGTCTGATTGTTTCCACATGTGTTTCTGGCTCATGGCTGTGAAAATAGCATTTCGTCAAAAGTCTCAGCCTTCCTCTTCCTCCTCTATGGCCTAACCCTCTCTCTCAATAACTTTCCTTGGTGGAAATCTTCTCCTACACTTCCAGTCCGATCTGATCATGCAGACAGTACTACCCGCACAAGCAGAGAGTTAGAAACCAGAAAAAAAATTAAATAAAAATGGTGCGATTTGAAGCTGTATGCTGGCGAAACAGGAAGGGCCTTGACAAAAAGTCCCATATGAATGTGCAGGATTCTGAATTTATTAGGTGTAAATATCTGGTGTGCCCAATAATGGAGACATGCAAAATGTACAGTGGTGGGGATCTACAGGAGAAACCTGCAAATGTAAAACATCCATATTCATTAGTGAAATGTAAATTAGGATTATGTGGACAAGG
Organism: Barbus barbus; assembly: GCF_936440315.1. Taxonomy (NCBI): domain Eukaryota; kingdom Metazoa; phylum Chordata; class Actinopteri; order Cypriniformes; family Cyprinidae; genus Barbus; species Barbus barbus. The sequence goes on from NC_136762.1 coordinate 28,886,168, forward strand.
TGCTTCACTATCATAAAGCAAATATTGCAGTTTTGATCCTACGTTACTGAATGTGGAGATGTGATCTAGACATGTTGAGATGCACAAGAATTTTGAAGTGTTTAAGAAACGAGTCGAGCGTTTCACACATGCTGCTTTACAAGGCATGAACCTCAGTCTTACAGCAATTAGTCACAAATTGTGTTGTTTACTGTTTGCGGTGGCATGCGGTATAAAATCTGCTTTCAGAAAGGTTTCTCTCATGCAGACTGGGGCTGTGTTTAAAGGAAAATAGGCACGTACACCCTCCAGCTAAACTCGGTTGGCAATTCACCTTTTCGTGCTTAATCCTGTTCTGTTCACATACATTTCACACATTTACTGGAGTGACAACCGCATTCTACACCTCAATTATCTTCTGAAAATCTCGGTGGTAGTGAAAACCATATTTACAATAATTCTATGCAGTTTACGAAACCGAACTGAAGAACTAGTTGTTAATGGCGAATTGAAAAGAGCTGTTGTTTTTCCTTATGCGCAATGCAAGAATATGAGCCTTGATTAATTTGTGTTGCCAGATCTTGCAGAAACAAAACAAAACAAAAAACAGCAAACAAGAACAAGCACAAAATAAATATGAATAAATCCTAATGCTTTCTTTTTTAGAAATCCAGAGATATTGTAGCACAAATCTGCCCACTTTAGTGGTGCACCATCAAACAACGCAATTTCAGGAGTGATTAGTTTTTCAAACGGAAACAAAAGAGAACTTAGTGTTTAGAGAATTCACTCTGGTATTTAAGTGCACTTGACACTCCTAAATCTAGTGTACGAGGCCATAGTGTGGCAGACACTCACTAGTGTTATGTGGAGAGCTGTCTTAGCGAATAACCAAAGGTATCATTTCTAATTAAGTATGTTAATTACATTAACTTATGCTTCTTTTTTCAGGAGCAAGATAATAGCTCAGCATTTTTAAAAAATAATGTAAATTTTCCAGTTATAAGTGACTTTTTCCAGTATGTGAGAGTTTTTTGTCCAGCTAAACACTGCTGTTTATAACTGCCTGCCTCTCTGCTACATTCTAGCAAGTTTTATTCAGTGTAAATATATCTGTTTAATGCTAGTCCTCAGTTGAGAGGTTTAATTGATACAAAAACCATCATTATTATTGAAAAATAAAAATACTGATTAAATTACATAATCTAACACTTATATATTTAAAAAGATATGAACTCATTCAATATAGTTCACCCTGACTATAGCTGAACTACTTTCACTTCTGAGTAGATTGTAGCTGGGCAAACACTTTAAAGTAGATGGTGGTAGATAAGAGTGGATGTGCGATTATGATTATATAAGTTCAGTTTTGAGATAATCCATTCAAACAGAACATGCCAAATCAATTTCATTGGGATATCAGCGATCAGCTTTGTTTCTCTCTCTGGTTCTCTCATCCCTTGGGCAATGTGGGACTCTGGGAAACTAGCAAAGAGTATGTTTTTTCTTCTTTCACAAACCCCTCCTCCTCTTTTTCACAGAATCATCTCTGCCTCATTCACTTTTCCCACAGTTTGTGCATGTCTGTATTTCATCCTTTCTTTTTGTGGCGAGCATGAATCAAAGGTCACGTAAGGTCAGGGCAGACGAGACAGAGCTGCTACATGAAACGGGGAGGACAGAAAAAAAAAAAGAGAAATTTGTAGGATTATTACAAAGACAAAGAGACAGATGAAAATTTGATTGCTCAGAGCTTTCTATTTTTGGTAACACTTTAGAATACTGATCCTTTGTTAATGAATAACTACACAGGAACAAGTGACTAATGCAGTATTAACATTGTAGTAACTACTATTACATAACAAGAAACTATGATTATTGATTTAGTAAGTAATAGCGCTCAGTTGAAACTGGTAGTTCACTATTAGCTAATCAATAACTACTATTATTTTAATATATCCTGGAGAACTACTAAGAACTACTGTATACAACTTCATAATTAATGTGAATTATGCATAATGTATAATTAATTATAAAGCGAAGATCATGGTAGTAATGGCTCAAGCATTATCAAATGCTTTTAACCTCTTCCACTCTGGGGCTATTTTGGGGAACTCCGCCTGCATTTGGCCTACCCAAATTAAAAAGCTTCCCATACCCACATGCAGAGGTGTATATACAAAAGTTTGGTATCATTTTAAAGGAAACCTTTTGAGATTACATAAAACACTGTTGAAACTGATTAAAATTATTGTATATATTGTCTGTGTTATAATAAAGACAAAAAAAAAAAAAAAAAAAGAGGCGCTTTTTTTTTTTTTGTAAACTGAAATTTGAAAGTATATAACTCAGGCCCTGAGTGCCTCAGCTCCCTGCAAACAATTTTATTTGTTTCCAACAGATGCCAGCAAGCACAGGAAAAAGGAAATTTGTTTCGATCATTATCTATGCAAGAGTTATTCTATTCCAACTGTAGGGAAGAATAATACCCTTTTTTATACAATTTCCGCCTACCCAAATTTTAAGTCTCCCCATACCAACATACAGTGGAATAAATGCAATATCTTGGTGTCATTTTAAAGAAAACCCTTTGAAATGACAAAAAAAACTGCTGTAAGTGATAAATATTATTATATATGATGTCTGTCCTAAGATGAACCATGTCAACACAAGGCGCTTTTAGTTGTTTTTGTTCTAAACCCTGTTTTTGAAAGTGTATAACTCAGGCCCTGTGTGCTCTATCAAACTGCAGGTAGTTTTAAATGATACCAGCAGATGGCAGAAACACTAGCAAAAAGAATTTTGTCTTTATCATGTAGTATAGGTCGATCCTTTCATATTTTCCCGAATTTTGGAATGTCATGACCCTCCTTTGTTGTGTTTTGGACATACATGGCACAGCAAGGTATTACTCATGCACACAACCACAGAAAACGCTGAAAATGGGCTCATGTTGTAGAGGAGAACCTAAGCTAAACGATGATATAGCTTTTTTGGCGATCTGTGCTAACAGCTGCAGCTCACGGAGCAAATATTCAATAATTTCTTTCGTATGTTTACAAAATACTAGTTTATACCTCATGATTCATTCGAAGACTGTTGCATAGGTGATTTTAATTCAATAAAAATAACGGTGGATCCTTATTGTTGGGAATGAGAGCTTTCATTTGATATATGACTTGCACATGTGTGACATATTTGAGCGATATGAAAAATATGACCACCAGGGAATGTACAAAATGGGGGGGGGGGGGGGGGGGTACACAGTGTAATTTACGTGTAAATAACTTTGTTACAGTAAAATAAATATGCTCCTGAGGCCTCTCCTGTTCACGAGTCTGCTCCAGTGCTTCCAGAGGTGGCGGCTTCTGCTGCAGAATCTCCCGAAGTGGTGACACCTACTCCCGAATCCCGAGAATCCAGTTCTCATGTCACAGCCAGGAGTGCCGATCCCGAATCCCGAGAATCCAGTTCTCGAACTACGGCCAGGAGTGCCGATCCCGAGTCCCGAGAATCCAGTTCTCAAACTACGGCCAGGAGTGCCAATCCCGAATCCCGAGAATCCAGTTCTCATGTCACGGCCAGGAGTGCCGATCCAGAGTCCCGAGAATCCAGTTCTCAAACTACGGCCAGGAGTGCCAATCCCGAATCCCGAGAATCCAGTTCTCAAGTCACGGCCAGGAGTGCCGTTCCCGAGCCTCAAGTGTCCGCGCTGCAAGAGCGCCCTCAAGTGTCCGCGCTGCAAGAGCGCCCTCAAGTGTCCGCTCCTCCGGAGCGCCCCAAGGAGGCCGTCTGTGAACTCACGCCCTGCCCTGTCACGGCCAAGGAGGCCGTCTGTGAACTCACGCCCTGTCCTGTCACGCCAAGGAGGCCGTCTGTGAACTCACACCCTGTCCTGTCACGGCCAAGGAGGCCGTCTGTGAATCCTCGTCCTGGCCAATCACGGCCATAGAGACCGTCCATGAACCTTTGTTCTGCCCGGTCACGGCTCCTGTGACCATGGGGACTCTCTCTGTGTTGTCTGTCTCTGTTCTCCCCAGATCCCTGATCCTGCCATGGCTTCCTGACCAGTCCGCTCTACCGTGGAGATACCATGCCCAGTCTACGCCACACTGGTGGGCTCCGGCTCCGTCTACTCGGCCGTGGTGGTCAGCTGTCTGGCTCTGGGGGTCTCCTGCTCCGCTCAGGGGGAATCTGGTCCCGTCCTGCCCTGCAACGAAGACTCTCCCAGTGTTGTCTGTCTCTGCTCTCTCTGTGTTGTCTGTCCTTGTTCTCCCCAGATCCCAGTCTCTGTCATGGGTTCCTGCCCTGTCTGCCCCGCCGTGGTGGTCTTCTGCTCCGGTCTGGTGGTCCTATGCTCGGGTCTGGTGGTCATCTGCCCCGCCGTGGTGGTCTTCTGCTCTGCCCTGGTGGGCTCTGGTCTCGCCTGCTCTGCCCTGGTGGGCTCTGGTCTCGCCTGCTCTGCCCTAGTGGGCTCTGGTCTCGCCTGCTCTGCCCTGGTGGGCCTCTGCTCTGTCGGTCCTGACCTGGCCTCTGGCTCCGCCTTGGTTTCCTGCTCTGCCGGTTCTGCCCCTGTTCCCGGTCTTCCCACTTCCTCAAAGACCTGGCCCTCCGTTCCCTCCCCCTGTTCCGCCTCCGCTCCACCGCCCTCCTTGATTGTATAGGAGCATCTGGAAGCCACTCCTTGGGGGGGGCTATGTCACAAATCCTGGCCATGAACTCGCATTTACTCACCACCAGATGTAACTCACTCACCACATGAACTCTTGCACCACACTAACTGTTACACACCACCTCAAACTCCAATTCCCATCATGCCTCATTCCTGGGACTGATTGCACTCACACCTGCACCTCATTAGCACACATGCATATAAACCACTCACACTCTACAGCACGTCGCGACGTCTTGATTTGCCCCGGCCATCATTTCTGAGCGTCTTTATTTACCCATGTTTACTTTTCTCCTGTTGACCTTGGACTGCTTATTGTTATTGATCGTTTTCTGCCTGCCCCGACTTGGATTGTTTATTGGACTCTGCATCTCGCCGCCTGCCCCGACCTATTGCCTGTTTGACCTATGTCTCTGCATTACCTCCATTGTTCTGTTTGCTGGTATCTGACCTCTCCCATCTGACTTCTCCAATAAAGCTGCATTTGGATCTGCATTTTAGATCTTGGACTCCCCGTTACAATCAAAGTGATGTATATCTGCATAAAATAGAGATTCTAAGCTTTCAAATGGTACCACATATGGTGTTATTGGTCCAGACAGACCTTTAAAAATTAAAGGCAAACTTTGATTACATCATTTTGGACCCGCCCGCGGGTCCGCAGAGTTGAAGAGGTTCTTTTAAAGGAACTACTAACTACTTGGATCAGTATTCTAAAGTGAAAAGCATCATAACTCCATAATATTGACTGATGTCATTTTAAGCTTTTGAGATATACAGTGGTGTGAAAAAGTGTTGGCCCCCTTCCAGATTTTTTATTTTTTTGCATGTTTGTCATACTTTAATGTTTCATATCAAACAAATTTAAATATTAATCAAAGATAACACAAGTAAACACAACATGCAGTTTTTGAATGAAGTTTATTATTATGAAGGGAACAAAATCCAAACCCACATGGCCCTGTGTGAAAGTGCTTGCTCCCTAAACCTAATAACTGGTTGGGCCACCCTTAGCAGCAACAACTGCAATCAAGTGTTTGCGATAACTTGCAATGAGTCTGTTACAGAGCTGTGGAGGAATTTTGGCCCACTCATCTTGGCAGAATTGTTGTAATTCAGCCACACTGGAGGGTTTAAGAGCATGAACCGCCTTTTTAAGGTCATGCCACAGCATCTCAATAGGATTCAGGTCAGGACTTTGACTAGGCCACTACAAAGTCTTCATTTTGTTTTTCTTCAGCCATTCAGAGGTGGATTTGCTGGTGTGTTTTGGATCATTGTCCTGCTGCAGAACCCAAGTTCGCTTCAGCTTGTGGTCACGAACAGATGGCCGGACATTGTCCTTCAGGATTTTTTGGTAGACAGCTGAATTCATGGTTCCATTTATCACAGCAAGTCTTCCAGGTCCTGAAGCAGCAAAGCAGCCCCAGACCATCACACTGCCACCACCATATTTTACTGTTGGTATGATGTTCTTTTTCTGAAATGCTTTGTTACTTTTACGCCAGATGTAATGGGACACAAGTTCAACTTTTGTCTCGTCAGTCCACAGAGTATTTTCCCAAAAGTCTTGGGGATCATATGAGACGAGCCTTTATGTTCTTTTTGCTCAGAAGCGGTTTTCGTCTTGGAACTCTGCCATGCAGGCTATTTTTGCCCAGTCTCTTTCTTATGGTGGAGTCATGAACACTGACCTTAACTGAGGCAAGTGAGGCCTGCAGTTCTTTAGATGTTGTTGTGGGGTCTTTTGTGACCTCTTGGATGAGTCGTCGCTGCGCTCTTGGGGTAATTTTGGTCGGCCGGCCACTCCTGGGAAGGTTCACCACTGTTCCATGTTTTCTCCATTTGTGGATAATGTCTCTCACTGTGGTTCGCTGGAGTCCCAAAGCTTTAGAAATGGCTTTATAACTTTTTCCAGACTGATAGATCTCAATTACTTTCTTTCTCATTTGTTTCTGAATTTCTTTGGATCTCAAAATGATGTGTAGCTTTAGAGGATCTTTTGGTCTACTTCACTTTGTCAGGCAGGTCCTATTTAAGTGATTTCTTGATTGTGAACAGGTGTGGCAGTAATCAGGCCTGGGTGTGGCTACAGAAACTGAACTCAGGTGTGATAAACCACAGTTATGTTTTAACGGGGCGGGGGTTACTTGTGTTATCTTTGATTAATATTTAAATTTGTTTGATGATCTGAAACATTAAAGCGTGACAAACATGCAAAAAAAAATAAAAATCAGGAAGGGGGCCAACACTTTTTCACACCACTGTATGTAAGGTTTTGGATCGTAATGACTCAAGTGTTACTAGATCCCTCTGAAGAAACTATTAATTATTTGGATCAGTATTTTAAAGTGAAGATCATGGAAACCCACTAGTAATGATTTAAGTGTTACCAAATCTAACAAAATTAATTACTAACCAGAACCTTACAAAAACTTTAAAAGTTTACAATGACTTCAGTAATTTCTAGGGAGTTATCACGATCTTCACTTTAGAATACTGATCCAAAGAATTAGTAATTCCTTTAGAAGGATGTAGTAACACCTGAATAATTACTGCCCAATACTTTACAACACTCTCAAAAGCTTACAATGTTTTCAGTCGTTACTAGAGCATTAACCATGTTATTCACTTTAGAATACTGATCCAAATAATTAGTAGTTTCTTCAGAAGAACTACTACATTTGACTAAGCACTATTACTTCCTAATTCATTAATCAGAGTTTCTTGTTAGTTACTAGTAGTTACTAGAGTGCTAATATTGTGTTACTCGTGTTCTTGTGTAGTTATTCATTAATTATGGAGCAGTATTCTAAAGTGATACCCTATCTTTATAGCTCAAGCGGCATGGTGTTACTCTCAGCTAAGTTTGAAATACAAATGTGTGTGTGTGTGTGCATGTTTATGTGGTTTATGAGGACACAAATTTGTATAATGACATGGGTATGACAGAGGTATTACAATATGAAGGTGGTTTATGAGGACACTGCCTATGTCCCCGTAATTCAAAAGGCTTAAAAAAAAAAAAAACATACTAAATGGTGTTTTTTTGAAAATCTAAAAATGCACAAAGTCCCCTGTGAGGGCTAAGTTTAGGTGTAGGGCAATAGCACACACAGTTTGTTCAGTATAAAAACCATTACGCCTATGGAGAGTCCCCATAAACCACAAAAACCTGCGCGTGTGTGTGTGTGCGAGAGAGAAAAAAATGGGAAAAGTATAAACAGATGAATGAGTTAATGTAACAGCTAATGTAATAAGTTCTTCCTCATCTTGACTTGTTTGGGATTCACACTGTTCTGTGTTTTTTAATTAATCCTTATATTAACTGAATGCAGTCCCATGCTGAGCAATATATATATATATATATATATATATATATATATATATACTGCAGTGTAAACAGTATGACACATTTCTAATGCTGCATAGTAAATACTGTCACATACTGTAACCCAGCCCTATTGGGACACAATTCATGTGTGATTGTTCTTATGGAGAGACTGGAAGACAAGGGAAAAGAGGGACAGCAAAACAAAATTGCATTTGAGAGTGAAGAGGTGCCTTCAGCCTGGACTAACATAATAAACACGCTAATTACACTCAAACCAAAAACAGCAGCACACCGACACACACACACATGCGTATAAACACACAGCCCAGTACAGCCAAACACTGTGTCACTGTCCAGCAAAACCCTCTCCAGGAAAATCTGAAATGTCTCCTTCACTCCTCCATCTTTCCTGTGTCTCGCCTGTCCCACACACTGACACAGCGGTGAGCCAATTATTCACTGGAGATCGAAAAAAGGACGAAAACTAAATCCAGTCAAGCAGAACAAACAGGAAAAGATAATCACAAATGAAACCTTTTTAAAGACAACATGAGATTCCAAACTCATTTCACCTCCATCATTTGAATACAGCACCAATAAACACAGTGTTTGTGTCACAATCCTCGTGCTCTGGAGCAGATGTGAGCTCTGAAGGAAATGAAAACCTGGAGAGGAGCTGGAGCGGAGTGCTTTTAGAGCAGTGTGCCCCACTCACTTCCATACTCCACGCTTTGGAAAACTCAACTATGGAAACTATCAAACTCAACTATGGAGACGGTTCAGATTCTGCTGTAAAGCAGCTCTGAAAGACAGCAGTGATATTATTCAGCTCAAATCACTTCAGATAAATAGTGTGAAGTTAATCAATCAGCTGTAGTCAATAGGCAGCAATGTTGTTATTCATCTTTAGTCGGTTCATTGTTGATTGAGTTCAGTTCAATAACAGTGTTGATGCTGCAAGAAGAGATTCAGCTGTAAAGCAGCTCAATAGCAACTCAACAGCTTAATTAAGGTCAAGTTTTCTTCTCATCTGACGGTGTCGGTGCAGACATATCAATAAATTACTGAAAGTTAAGTGTTTTACAGGCCGCAGCAAAGCAGGCTAAGCAGCAGACCTTCTAGACCTAGACATGCTTCTCCTGTTAAATATTTCCAACAGCATTACCAAATGGTATGAATAATGACTCATGCTTTGTTAAGGCCGGGACACACCAAGTCGACTTCAAAGAACTAGCGGCGACGAAAGCTGACGGTGTTGTCACCCTCGCTTCGGACCAAAAAGCTGCATGAGAACACACCGCACAGACTACAGCCGATGGCAAACTAACACGTGTGTTCTGCACCTGCGTCAGAGGAGTTAGCTGTCTATTTCAGCAGCTATCAGTAGTATATATTCCTCATTCAAAAGGAGAAACCGAAACAAAGATATACGAGATAAACGCAGATATACAAAACGTAAACAAAGCAGCGCTTGCTTACCATTTTTAGTATCAGTAATGTTGATAACTTTAATTATTTTAAGCGGCTCATGTTGTTATGAAAACATTTGCATATTAGAATGATTGGGAAAGATAACGTAACTTTTAATCAGCCTTCTGTCTGTACCGCCTTCATTTACGTGCTCGTTTTCATCACTTTCGCTGTAATTCTCGGGCACCGACTCGTTCGCTAAACTGAACATCCAATCAGAGTTCTCCCTCTCGCTGACGGCCCCGATGCCGACTGGCGCCGACATGAGCCCGACGTTGGCTTGGTGTGTCCCGGCCTTAAGACTCCCTGTGTGTCATTAGTCAGGTATAAATCCACTCCAGTGAGTGAATGTTACTGGGATACTCGGACAAATAGATAAGTGTTCTGATTATGAACTGCTTACACTTTACAAAAGAATCAATGTAGGATTGGCTCATTACTGTGGGATCTGTGTTTTAAGCTGGGACATGAAAAAGTATTGTAACACTAAAACGTGGAATGCATCCCCTTTACATAAAAGAGTCTATATGAACTGAATAAATGAAAGGAGCAGCCACTAGGAAATAACATTTAAAGGAATAAAATTGTATATTAACACGGAGCTTCAGATTCTTCTTGTGCTCACAGTAACATGCTGTGTCTCTGTTTCTCACTGTCTGTGTGTGTTAAAGCTCGCTCAAGGCCGCTTGTTTCCAAGAGACATTTCATAATGCCAATTTATGGAAAGTACCCAACACCCACCTCACTCTCTCCTACAAACAATCCTTCAGTAATCTGGCATGGAAAAACTTACTACAACTCCAGCACAGTCCTTCCGGACAGACGCACAGTGCTGATGTGAACACAGCCAGACCGTAACCTTTACAGAAAACACACACCCAAACCTACAAAACCACCAGGTCTCAGGATGAAGTGTGCATTAGGAAAGGGCATCTTGTTCATTCCTGATTGCTCCTTGCTGTCAGTTCCCATCCCTAGTGCACTTCAGTCCTCTGTCGTTCTGCTTCGCTGCTCTTTCTGAGCTGACAGTCTCGTTCAGAGTTCAGCAGAGACAGACCTCACACATCTCTCTACTGTAAACACACTTCTCCAGCAGTGTTTGGAGAAGACGTGCTTACCTCCTTCACTGGTGCTGACGCTCATCCAGGCAGTCCAGTTGGAGATGCCCTCGCTGCTCTGGCAGGCCAGTCTGAGATCATAGCGGCTGAAGGCCTGCAGACCCGAGATCAGACGGCTGGTGACCGGTGGGCTGACCGTCTGACTGGAGATCAGCTCATCACCAGAGTCTTCACCAGACGCTTTAACCTGAAAGATATTTAACAAAATGTTTTTTAGTGACATCTATAACAGGGATGAAGATCTCCTAGGGCCTCGCCGAACAGATTTTTAAACGATCAAACCATTTCATTATTTGCAAATACACTGTACATTCAAAATATTAAAATAGAGAAACTTTTTTTCAATTCACACTTCAACAAATCTCACTCTACAAAAAATCAGTATATGTTACGGTGCTGTGCGGAACAACGAACACACGACAAGCATAAACAATTACCTTCTCTTTTAATCAGAGATCCAGGAGCAGATACAGACACAGGAGTGCACACACATCATAGTAGAAACAATAACCGATAGTGAGACTAACAAAGACAGGAACTTATAAAGGGGCAGATAATTGGGAAGGACAGGTGTACACAATGACTAATTAAACTGAACTAGGACACAGGGGAAAACAGAAAACCCGACATGGAACAGTCACAAAAAACCCAACATGTAACAGTATATTGAATGGCTATTCTGTTTTTTGGGGTTTTTTTGCCTCTGTGCCTTGTTTCTTCAGTAAATGTCTTTTATCTTGCATATGAGATTGTGCAGACTTTTTTCAAGTATTTATTGTTGGACAATTATTTTAAGAAATGAGGCAAGAAGAATGTTTGGTGTTTTGACACACAGGAAATGACCACTGATAACTTGAGTGAAATGTGTGACATTCACTTTCTGTTCAGGACAAAAAAGAAGTGATCACTTCCCCTTTACCCAGGATCCTGTGCTGATGTCAGTGTAAATGCAGGAATATTCAGCATAAAATGTGACTTACAAGTTTATGTGTAAACAAATTTTATGTAACCTGGATTGGCTAATCGAGAGCACCGGGAGGATTCCTGGTGGGCCAGCACTGTCCTGCCACTGGGGTTGAAATATGGATGCCCGTATTCAAGGCATCAAAGAAGCATTCCATATGAAAGCTATAACACAATTTGTCCCGTATTCACAGGCATACATACAACATATGACCACCAGACCATATGAATAACAAATTCTCAACTGATAATTAATCATTCTTTTTGGGCAAATTATTGTTTTATTTGTTCAACTGTTTGAGGAAGGCTTTAAGGCCAAGTGGAATCCTCTGCCGGCTGCTCCTACTTCACAGCAAGCGAGCGGGACACGCACTTACGCCAATTCCCTTCTCCTTCTGCTTTTTGATTTTGCCAAATAAATTTGGGTGATTACAAACAACTTATTGATCATGAGCCCGACATTTAGCGCATTCTTGGAGCTCATTATATTGAAGTAGAATTCCAAGCACCAGAAGCAGTCCACACTCTCTAAGTTTACTTTAATTGAAAAATATGCATTTTCATTCATTCATAGGCTATATGGATGCAATAATAGCCTATTTTAGTTAAAAAGTATAAGTGTGATTGTTTAAAAAAATATTATTGACTGACGTTTCATAAATGTTAAAATTTCTTGCCATTTGTATGTATGTAATTTCACAGTATTTTCACCTCCTAAATTACTACACTACTTGTGCAGTCACAACTCTATAATGGTACAATTTACTCAGGCCGATTACTTTTATTTATTTTCTTTTACATTCAAATTATTTTTAGAATAATTGAACATAAACAGGTTAAGCAAAACAAATGTGATTATTTCTGATAACTTTTTAACTGCAGGCAGACATTGGTACAGTACAAATATTTAGTTTGAGATATGCGAGCAAAAAATAATAGATTAAAAAATGGATAGCCTAAAAGAAAGCGTAAAGGCGGCGCTGAAAAGGCCAGTATAAAAAAAGGCCAGTAAAACAAAAAAAAACTAAGCTGTAGAAAAATACAAAGAATTACAAGGCTGTAGAGAACAGTGCACTATTGCATACTTTGCAGAGGTTTTAATGACATTATTTTAATATAGTCAGTCGTAAACTAAAGTGGTAGTTTCATCTAAGGCATGAGAGAAAAAAGACACACTTCTCTGGTAAGGTATACTGAAGCCAGAATGTTAATACATTAACACATAAGCATGTAGTCTGCAGTCTTCTTGAGCTGATCTTTGGCACCCACACACACACACAAGTCATCTCCACCTGGAGACACGCAGCGGGACATGTGAAAACAGCTCACTCAGCCCCAGAAACATGCTGCCGATGCAACAAACATCAAACACTGGCAGAAAACAAACCACATACCTGCAGTTAAACTGCTTCAAATCATTCTCGGATGTGGGACTTACAGTTAAAACTACAGAGAGGAATGAAAGAGTTGGCTTTACAAACCAAAAAAAAGCTTTATTGCTTGACTGAAAATGATTACCAGAATTCAGGTTGCACACAAGTGTAAGCCAGAAATAAAATATTAAACAGCCAAAAACAAAGTGTGAAACTCTCTAGAAATGTCTAGAGTCATATTAAAAATAAATAAATGCTTCTGATAAATAATGCTAAATAAATCATTCTGGCATAAGCATATCTTGCCTCTCAATTATCATTAATGTAAAGTGAAAAACAAACAATAGTAGGGTAAACGTACCTATTAAGCACACTTCCATTTTTGAGCTCAGATTATAAAAAGAAAAAATTATTTATTATCCTACTTGATGTCTTAACCAATTGATGTGTTTGTTGTTATATACCTCGTGTAATTTGAAGTCAATCAGGTCATTGCACACTGAGATATGAGTCTCCATGTGTTCACTCTGTCTGACGGACATTTTGAAAGCTGTCTGAAAACTCTCACCAAAAGAGGTGTGTTTTTTAGATGTTTAAGCCTTTATTTTGGGTAAGTTTCACTACTTATTGTAAAATTAAGAGATTAATGTTCAAACTTTTGCATATTATAACCTGGAACTTGGATGTGGGAAATAATTACATTAGATCCAAAAGATAGTTTTAGCAACAGATGCTACAGAACACAGTTAGCTGACTAGCTGGATAAGATTGTGTGCTACGCTAATATATTACTTCACAAACATTACCGGATTGTACTTTTACATCCATAATATCATAAATTGACAGTTTATTGCTGGTCTGTGGTTTTACAGTGCTGTAATTTTGAAAGATTTCATATTATTTTAAGGTGAGCTTAAAGGACACTACTATGAAAATCACACAGCTTCAGTGTGACATCAATAAGAAAACATATAATTTCATAGATATTGTTAATAATAGTTGTTCATATTAAAATATGTATGAACTTAATACATGACCTATCTATTTAGCTAAATCCTTTCATTTTAATAAATATTACATGACATGTAAGCTCAGTGTACTCTCTTTAAGATCTTCTACACTGAACGTCTCTGTAAATACTTCAGAAACAGACTTTAAATATTAACTGATGGTTGTCACTTTAAGTTAAGTTAATGGATTTTCTATGGATTCTGTCGACTCAAATCTGCAGACTGGCTCTGATCTTTGGTAACTAGTATCAGCTTCTCCAGACTGGAAATCTGTGGAAAATCAGAGCAGAAATCATGTGTATTCCAGCCATAAGAGACTAGAGGTAAGATTACATCCATTTAATAAGAGGTTTCATAATGAGGCTAGTTTCTGTGTTCATCCCCATGATTTATATGATTTTTGAATGTGTTATTTAGCTGAAAGTGGACTAGTCTAGATGTTGATATGTGTTTAGATGACATTTATGTATATATATATATATAACTGATCGATTTAAATGCCTTGTTGCTTGATTTTAGTGCTCAGTTTTTTTTGTGATTGACTTTGTATCTCTTTGAATGGGGAAACATCAAATTATCCAAAACTGTTCACTAAGCTTATGATTAAATTTCATATTTTAAATCACCAATGAAATCGGACAACAACTCTGTTATAAATGTTGTTTCTTTTGCTCAAGTAGCGTTATAAAAATCGTATTTCTCAGACTAGATCAGCCAGTGTGCATGCGCAGTCCTGAGTGCTGAATGTTTCTATAGCAACCGGGACTTCTAACAGCAGCTGCAGTGACGCGCTGACTTTACCAATTAGTGATTGGCTCTTTCATTCAGAAGGCGGGGCTTCGTGCGATTGAGTGGCCATATTGAGTATGGGAATGTGTCGTCACAGCAGCAGTGCATTCTGGGAATTTAGGTCACGGGAGCTACCGCGGAGACTGGATAATATAGTGAATATAGACGTTGATATTAGTGTTGCTTTCGTCAACGAAAATTATGACTAAATATCATCATCAACGAACCTTTATCACGTGACGAAAACGAGACGAGACTAAATGTAAATGCTGGTCATGTGACGATGACGATAACTAAATGTATAATGCAATATTGTTGACGAATAAAAACGAGACTAAATGTGGTTTACAAAATAAAAACTATGCTAAAATGTCTCTTCATTTTCGTTGGCTAAAACGAGACGAAACAAAATGTTATAACGTTATTTTGTCTCGTTTAGTCGCGTTATTATTATTATTTTGCAGTATTTCTGTTTCCGGTGTCTCACTTCAGGTTGCACTGCGCAGACGCAGGCGACGTCACTTCCTCAAGCCCCACTCGCGGCATTATTTTGAAGACGACAACAAAGTTAAGTCTGACACAGAGAAAGGGACCGATGGCCGGGGTTCGTTTTTGGGAGATGTGTGTGTGTACTTCTAACATGTTTGGTTGGTAAAATAAATGTTGTAAATTCAAATCAGAGCGTCTTCCTTGTCTGGAATGGATGCATGCTTGAGTCTATAAGGTAACAATAATATAATAAGATAACCTTGTTTGAAATGGGTTTGGCTAAAATAAAATTTTGGTTTCGTCTATACTACTAGGTACTTATACTATATTGACTGGGTTAAAAAGAATTGTATTACTAAAAAGAGACTAAAATACAATTTTCATTGAAGAAAACTAGACTAAAATGTCATCAGTTTTCGTCGACTAGAAATAAACCAAAATAGTCATCAGTTTTCGTCGTCTAAAACTATACTAGACTAAAAAGAGTATGAACGTGACTAAAACTAATAAAAACTAAAATGACAGCTTCACACAAAGACTAGACTAAATCTAAAATTAAAACAGGCCGCCAAAAACAACACTAGTTGATATAATTTAATTTTTCTATTATTCTACTTAAGATCACGTTGGAGTGGTTAAGGCTCACTGTACATCATTTGCCATAGCCCTATACACGGCCAGTGTGAAAAACATGCTTTTTTCAGCCTTAGAAAGCTGAAAATCAGAGATATTTCCTGCAGAAATTAATAGATGCCATAGCCCTTATCAGTGTCTGCATGAAATACCTCTGCTTTCGTCTGTCGACCAAAAGCCAATTAGTCACCAGAAGAGACAGACGGCAGCTCGCGTAAGTGTTTTGAATACTTGGTCGCAGTTCTGTTTAAATTATTTACTTGCTGCTAGGAAGGCATAGTTCGTTTCCTACCTATTTCTACTCTGCATTTTCGTTGAGGTTTTTATGTTTGATTGCACTTACTGGTAATTAGAATAATTTTCGCCTCAGATGAGAACGAGCCTGTGTGATTGTGCTAAGTGTTAGTTTCGTCTTGAGCTATTAGCAGTCCTTTAACCTTATTGGCTGGGCTGATCAGAAGCCGGCCACAGCTGTTTTCACTCTAGTTTCCTAGACTGTATTTATTTGATGTCCGAGCGTACGCGGAAGCGTTCAGCCGTCATGCTCAGCCTCCTCGTGTGAAGACCAACGAGTGTAAAGACAGACGGCTTTTTCCTGCACGACTTTGACCGAGCAACGACACCGAGCACACACTTAAGTATTGTTTTTATCTTCCCTCAAACTTTCCTATCCTCTATCCTTCCACGTCCATCATGTGTTTCCAAACCATTCCGGTTCTCTCTCAACCTCCCTCTAAAAACACACGCAGAAGGCTACGTAACCCTGCTAACCTGCGCCCTATCTCTACATCTTCCACTGCACCTCTTTCTTTCTCTGTGGGTCTTTGGAATTGCCAGTCAGCTGTCAACAAAGCCGACTTCATTTCTGCTTTTTCCTTACAATCCACACTCAGCATCCTGGGCTTGACTGAGACCTGGATTCGTCCAGAAGACTCAGCAACCCCAGCTGCTCTCTCTCACAAGTTGGCCGGGGTGGAGGCACTGGTCTGCTCATTTCAAACAATTGGAAATACTCAAACCACTCTCCCCTAGGCAATCTCAACTCATTTGAATATCATGCCATTACGGTAACAGCGCCTATAAAACTCCAGATTGTGGTAATCTACCGTCCCACTGGCCAAATTCTAGCAACCTTCCTAGATGAGCTGGACAGACTGCTGTCCTCTTTCATGGAGGATGGCACTCCACTCTTAGTCTTCGGCGATTTCAACATTCACCTAGACAGGCCTTATGCTACAGACTTCCATTCACCCCTAGCTTCATTTGATCTCAAACGCCTCACCACTACTAGCACACACAAATCAGGCAACCAACTTGACTTAATTTACACATGCAATTGTACTACAGATAACATTCTTGTACAACCACTACATATCTCTGACCATTTCTTCATGACATTTACTTTACATTTTGCTACCCAGGTGCCACCATCTCCCTTACCGGTTACTTTCAGACGCAACCTACGCTCCCTCTCCCCCTCCCTTCTTTCCTCTGTAGTATCCTCCTCTCTTCCCTCGCCTACCTATTTCTCATCTCTGGATGTGAATGCAGCTACTGACACTTTATGCTCTACCTTAACCTCTTGTCTAGATGACATCTGTCCTCTCTCCTCCAGACCAGCACGGGCTGCCCCTTCTAACCCCTGGTTATCCGATGTTCTTCGTGAGAATCGGACCAAACTCAGAGTGGCAGAGAGAAAATGGCGCAAATCAAACGATCCGTCGGACCTGAGTAGGTATCAGTCTTTGCTTTCATCTTTCTCTACTGAAGTCCACACTGCCAAATCTTCAAATTTCCACAACAAGATCAACAGTGCTCCAGACATGCGTAATCTCTTCAGAACATTTAATTCTCTCCTCTGTCCCCCTCCTCCACCTCCCACCACTTCGATAACCGCTGACGACTTTGCCTATTTTTTCACAGACAAAACTAGAACAATCAGTAACCAGTTCTCAACTCCACAGGACCTTCAATCAACCACATCCACTGCTCTAACTCCCATCTTCTCCTTCTGTCCCCTCACCGAGGCAGAAGTATCCAAACTTCTCCTCTCCAGCCATCCTACAACATGTCCTCTCGACCCAATCCCCTCACACTCACATACATTATCCACACATCTCTCCTCACAGGCATCTTCCCCACAGCATTCAAGCAGGCTCGGGTAACGCCACTGCTCAAAAAATCTACATTAAACACTTCTCTTTCAGAAAACTACAGACCTGTCTCTCTCCTTCCATTCGTAGGGAAAACACTCGAACGAGTTGTCTTCAACCAGCTCTCACAGTTTCTTTTACAGTACAACAAACTGGATGCTAAAAAGTCAGGTTTCAGGAGTGGCCATTCAACAGAGACTGCACTACTCTCAGTCACTGAAGCCCTGCGAATTGCAAATCATCAGTCCTCATTCTGCTGGATCTTTCTGCTGCTTTTGACACTGTCAATCATCAGATTCTCCTGTCTACCCACTCATCACTGGGAATCACTGGGATTCCACTTCGCTGGTTTGAATCATATCTCACCGGTAAATCTTTCAGGGTGGCCTGGGGAGGGGAGGTATCCAAACCACATCAACTGGTCACTGGAGTTCCTCAGGAATCGGTTCTTGGACCCCTCCTCTTCTCCACATACACTACATCACTGGGTCCCATCATACATGCACATGGCTTCTCCTATCACTGCTACGGCGATGACACACAGCTCTATCTCTCTTTTCAAACAGATGACCCAACGGTAGCTGCACGGATCTCAGGCTGCCTGGCGGACATCTCGGCATGGATGAAAGATCATCACCTAAAGCTCAACCTGGCAAAGACGGAGCTTCTTGTCTTCCCTGCCACTCCGACTCTACAGCATGACTTCACGATTCAGTTAGGCTCATCAATGATTACCCCATCAACTTCGGTCAGACATCTTGGTGTAATCTTTGATGACCAGCTGACCTTCAAAGAGCACATTGCAAAGACTGCTCGATCCTGCAGGTTTGCACTACACAACATCAGAAAGATCAGGCCCTTTCTGACAAAGCATGCTACACAACTTCTTGTCCAGGCCCTTGTCGTTTCTAGACTGGACTACTGCAATGCTCTTCTGGCTGGTCTGCCATCAAACACAATCAAACCTCTATAAATGATTCAGAATGCAGCGGCACGACTGATCTTCAACGAGCCCAAAAGAGTGCATGTTACACCTCTCTTCATCTCCTTGCACTGGCTACCAGTGACAGCTCGCAGCAAGTTCAAGACACTGATGCTTGCATACAGAACGACCACAGGCTCAGCACCCTCCTACTTCCACTCACTTTTACGAACCTACATCCCCTCCAGAAGTCTGAGATCTGCTAGTGAGAGATGCCTTTGGTACCATCACAGAGAGGATCAAAATTACTCTCCAGAACATTCTCGTTCACCATTCCTGGCTGGTGGAATAATCTTCCCACCCCTATCCGAAATGCTGGATACCTGTCAATCTTCAAGCAACAACTGAAAACTCATCTCTTTCGGCAGTACTTGACTTCATCCTAAACTCAAAAAAAAAAAAAAACTTACTCTTTCCTTCTATCTTTCTCTCCCTCCCTTACTAGCTTGTACTTATTTGAACAATGACTGAGACTTGGTGTTACGAGCACTTCCTCTGTCTGATTGCCTCTTCAAGATGAATCGCTTTTTGTATTCCCCAATTGTAAGTCGCTTTGGATAAAAGTGTCTGCCAAATGATTAAATGTAAATGTAAATGTAAATGATTTTGATTAACGCTATGTTGATACAGTAAGCTTTAATCATTCCAACGCAATCTTAATTTGAATCGCATACAGTGGTGTGAAAAAGTGTTGGCCCCCTTTCTGATTTTATTGCATTTTATTGCATGTTTGTCACACTTTAATGTTTCAGATCATCAAACAAATTTAAATATTAATCAAAGATAAGACAAGTAAACAGTTGCATGCAGTTTTTAAATGAAGTTTTTTTTTTTTTTATGAAGGGAAAACAAAATCCAAACCCACATGGCCCTGTGTGAAAACGTGTTTAGTGATGATCCCCAAGACTTTTGGGAAAAGACTCTGTGGCCTGACGAGACAAAAGTTGAACTTTTTGGAAGGTGTGTGTCCCATTTCATCTGGTGTAAAAGTAACCCAGCATTTCAGAAAAAGAACATCATACCAACAGTAAAATATGGTGGTGGTAGTGTGATGGTCTGGGGCTGTTTTGCTGCTTCAGGACCTGGAAGACTTGCTGTGATAAATGGAACCATGAATTCAGCTGTCTACCAAAAAATCCTGAAGGACAATGTCCGGCCATCTGTTCGTGACCTCAAGCTGAAGTGAACTTGGGTTCTGCAGCAGGACAATGATCCAAAACACACCAGCAAATCCACCTCTGGATATTAGCTTACAGTAAGTTCTGTTACCTCTATAATGGCTTAATTCTTTACACTGAGCAGATTTACTGGGCAATCGTGATATATAACAATGCTAAACGATCCACTGTTTAAGATCTAGCTATGTATTCTCCCCTTTAAAAAATAGCCACGGTTTTCCTACTCTAACTAAAGTGTTATAGCAATTAGCCTATATCAGTACCACTGCAGTGATGGAGACTGAATAATTAATAGTTGCAGCCTCTCAGACAAACCACAGAGTGATTTTTTTTATTTAAAGAGATTTACATATTAGTCCGTTTTATTCTAAGAGTATGTAAGATGGTTTTCAAAAAATATTAATAGTAAACGGTTGGCTTTTTTCTGTGGTGATTGGCATGTGTTTACACTGTGTGCTCCTGAGCGTGACCTAAAACATGGCGGAATCCAACGCGGCGTGACGTAGATTCCCAGACTCTATTAAGCGTTGCATTTTTCCCCATTCAAAACAATACGAGTGACATGTCTTAGGTATTCTATAGTCTTTGGTTGTGTCTCATGCCGCAAGTTCAAACTACGCCAAAAAAAAAAAAAAAAAAGTTCAAATGACACAGGCAGTGACGATTTTCTCCGGCCATTCAGTGATCAGCAGAGTTTACACGTCACGTTTTAGTAACGGTACGGCTCGCTTGGAACCTTGGCCGAGGTGGTACTAAAAAAACTCTACCCAGTGGAAAACCCCCCAAAAGTGAGCCGTACTGAACCGTACCGTGCCGTACCATGCAGTGGAAAAGCGCCATTAGTGAGGCCAGCAGGGAGTGCTCACCCTGTGGTCCGTGTGGGTCCTAACACCCCAGTGTAGTAATGGGGACAGTATACTGTAAAAAGCACCGTCCTTCGGATGAGACGTTAAACCGAGGCCCTGACTCTCTATGGTCATTAAAAATCCCAAGATGTCCTTCGAAAAAGAGTAGGGGTATAACCCCAGCATCCTGGCCAGATTTCCCCATTGGCCTCTGACCATCATGGCCTCCTAATCATCTCCATACACTGATTGGCTTCATCTCTCTGTCTCCTCTCCACCAGTAAGCTGGTGTGTGGTGGGCGTTCTGGCTCAATATGGCTGCCGTCGCATCATCCAGGTGCTAATCACTGGTGGTGGATGTTTCTATGTAAAGCGCTTTGAGTACCAAGACAAGCGCAATATAAATGTAACAAATTATTATTATTATTAAAGAACAAAGAAATGTACAGATTAAGCACTGCCGGACTTTTTGAATTTAATGATGTATATCTTAATTAAAATGCTTTTTTCATTTAAAATAAAATTAAATATTTTTGTGTGAAACGTTAATATTTTATTTTAACATAACTTTTTTTGTACTGAAACCAATATCTTGTGCACTTAAAATTGGTGAGCTTAATAGGTACGTTTACCCTATATATTTTCAAATAAAAAGTATAATATTAAGTGTACATCAGAATACTTAATTTTTTTCATTACCATATTTTTTATTTTTTTTTACTTTACAGTAAGCAAATTGAATAAACTAACAGAGGTGAGGAATTGTAATATATGATCAATAAATGTACGACTAGATGCACGTTTCTCGTCTTTTCTGTTTTCCTCACATTCCCTGAGGCAGTGCTAAAACTGTGCAAAAAAACTCCCATCAAACACAAACTTCAAACGTCTGCACAATACACACAGAGTTATAATGTAGAGTGTTTATCCTAATGTAGTCTGAGCAGATGAATGAAAGAACTGACTCATGTGCAAAAGAGTAGATGTCTCATAATGCTCAAAGCTGTTCTTCCTGATCATGGTGAAAGGTTTCATTCTGGAATGAAGAGTCACACGTGAGTCAGGACTCTGTGATTCAGACTGGAGTCAGTAAACAGAGTGAACAGAGCTGGTCACTGACTCACCGCGTTGCAGAATTCCCCCATGACCGGTCCGTTTATCTAGACCAGCATTCACAATAACCTGAAGCATTTCTGGACTTGAGCTGACAGATGGACCTATTCCTTCTAGATCATTTACTTCAATTCAGGAGTGAACAAACTGATAAAAAGAGTAAAATTAGATGCATGTTACTTAAATGTTTCTTAATTTTTGTAATTTTTGGGGAATAATGATTAAAAAGTAAAAAAGAAATGAGTAGCCATTCAGTATTTCAGTAATTACCCTATAACTGAAAGCTGTTAAGTTGTTCAGTTGTTTTCATTTATCATTTATAAACAGTCAGCAGCTCTGTGATCATTTACTGTAACGCTAGCCAAAGGATGTGGGGAAGAGAAATTAATGATGAAGCATTAAACAGCACATACCATTTGTAGAAATTGAATCATTTTTCTTCCTACACTGAGCAAAAGTATTGTAATATACTGTATACATACCAAATATTATATATATACATACTGTATCCAGTCTTTTTTCAAAACCTTTTTTTTTTTTTACTTTGGGGTTAAATATAGCCTGTATATGCCTTAATATATGCAAACATGAAAGCTTTCAATGGCTGCCAAACCCCTGATTAAATTGTAATAGATTTGTAATGCTTTCTTTTTTCTTTCTTTCTTTCTTTCTCTCTCTCGTCAGTTGAGTTCTGTTAACACATTCTGGTTATTTCTTTGTTCTCTTTCTTCCATTTTTATTATCCGTCAGTTCCTCAGGTTTGTGTGTTTAGCCTCAGTTTGGAGCCGAGCTGAGAAACAGAGGAGGGGTGCGGGATCAGACACAAGAGCCTGTTTTTATTAGAACCAGACACTTTGGGGTGGTGCTCAGGCGAAGGGGAGTGTATGACACACACACACACACACTCGTCCTAACAGGGCCCCAGAACATGTGGAGCTGGGCCTCAGCAGTGAGTGGAACGGGCCTCTCTCGATGTGTGAAATGTGATACTCTACAGCATGATTAAGAAGCATGTGTGTGTAGGGAAAGGGTTCTGACTCACAAAACAGTCAAATGATACAAACAAACACACATATATAGACACAATCACTCATGCTGATGTTGATCTATTGAAAGATTTTGTCAGGTACCTGAACAATGCAGTGGCTGATGGGATAAATTCCTCCGAAGCCCATGTGCCAAGACAGATGGATACTTGAATTTGAGATTTCTTCAGCTTTAATGTCACAGGGCTGGGAAGGAAGAACTAGACAAAAAGACAAAAAGTACTGTTTTTACATAAACATTGACTGATAAAAATAGCTCAAATCTATTTGTGTTTCCACACTTTGGCTACATTCAGACTGCAGCAAAAGATCAGAATGTTTTTATCTCATATGAGATTGCACAATCAGCATGGAATCTTTTATTCGAGAAAGTGGAGGGACAGTGAGCTGCTATGAGCTATACGAGCAGAGCTTGAGTGCTCATATCCTAAATAATTACAATTTTTGATCTCTTTAAACTCTGCGCCTTAAAAGTAAACTCTGACTTCAGTTGCCTCTGTGTTTATGTCTGTGACCTTTTCACACTGGTATCTGATCCTGGCCATATATAAAAAAACAATGTAATTGTTTTTTTTTTTTTTTTAAATCAGTTACGAACAGTAAATCTAAACTGAGCACTAAATCCTAAAGTACACTGTACACAGCCTGATTTGACCAAATTCTACAGCAGTATTGCATACATTCCTCATGGAGAACCCTGCATATATTTCATATATTTTATGAAAAAAATTTTATGCATATAAAAAATAAATAAAAATAAAACTTAAAAAAAATGTTTATGCTTATTACCACATTAAAGGCTATAGTGCACTGAAAAACCATGAGCTGTAGACCCATGTGGGTCTTGACTGACCACTTGTTAATGACCGGTGGTCACTCACTTCTGGACGTCAAACTCACCTCTCACAACACCTGTGCCAGACGATGCCACGCCTTTACGATTGTGTGCTTCACAGGAGAAAGAGCTGGTTTTATTCAAACCTGTTGAGGAGAGAAACACTATGGTTGAGAAAACCAGACCCAAAAAAACTTGTGTTGGGTTGTGTTTGAGTCTCAGAATCCGTTTGTGGATTTAAACATGCATTCATATGGAGAATTAAAAAGAGCTGATTTGAAAATAACTACTTCTGCTTTCAGTAAAACACTGAAGACACACACACACACACACACACTGCACATGCTGACATTCCCAGAAACATGTCAAATGAAGGCTCTCTTTCTCACACACAGCATTCTTCACACTTTCAGTGAAAATAACTCATGTGTGTCATTGAAGAACACTGTGTGTCCATTGTTGAAAGGCCACAAAAGTTCAATATCAAGGGTCACCAGATCAAATTCTGATGGACAAGGGCTGAGTGCTGTGTGTGTGTGTCAGAGAGAGAGAGAGAGAGAGAGAGTTCAACACAAGCCACATTCAATTTCATCTCATTAATTTCCTTCCCTAAAAACATAATCTGTCTTCATCAGCACAGATTCAGAAGAAACATGAATTCTTTAAGAGTGTAAACCCATTTACTGCTCAACTAGACACACTTTTGCCATATAATATAACACTGAAAGAACCTCACAGCATCATGATACACTTTCCCACAATAAAATTACTAGTGTGCCTGGGCAAAACCTGTGGCCATGAAGTGGGTGTTTGCTATGTGTCACTAAGGTGTTTTGTATGATTGGTTTGTGTTTTTGCTTTTTTGTTATCTGGAAGGGGAAAAAAAGTAAAATTAAATACTTTTTTTTAATCAAACCCCTCACCATAAGTGTGAGCAGCAATAATAGCAAACAGCACTGAATGCTTTAGGGAGTGTTTAACATTCAGTTTGTGACTGCCGGTGTGTGTGTGTGAGGCTGCTGCAGCGGCAGACGGAATGCTATGGATGGAAAGAACTGCCATTTTAGTTTATGAAATTCTTCAATGAGTGTGAGTCAGTGTGTGTGTGTGTGTGCGTGTGTGCATGCAAGCAGAAGTGTCTCATTCCAAAGATGTGAATCCACCACTAATGGTCAGTTATCCATGATGAGTCAAAGCCTCCCTCCCTCTCTCTCTCTCTCTCTCTCTCTTCAGCTCAGTACAGCTGGAACAACAACACAGGCTGTATGTGGCTCTCTGCTGTGGCAGGTTTTCAAAGGCCTCCTCCTCTTCCTACTCCTTCTCCTCATTTTTTTCTTCCACTCTTTCTTCCTGTCCGACCTTCCTCTCATCTCCTGCTGCTCTTTCACCAGTAAGCAAAGGCCAGCGTCTCAAAGGATGATTCTCGTTTGGAAAACATCCAGACAGTCCGCCTGCTGCAGTGTGTGTGTGTGTGTGTGTGTGTGTGTGTGTGACCAGTCTTGCAGACAATTTGTCTTAAAGAACCAGCCTTAAAGAAAAGATTGAGATGACTAACTTGTAGTACTAGTCTAAGCAGTTTATGGAACAGGCCTCTGGTTTCTAAATATGAATACAGGACCAAAGCTTAATACTCAGCATTAAAGTGATGTGTACAAATGCCTCTAAATGAGCAATATAGCAATGATACTGATTACACTGGCAAACGCCACAATAGTAGCTTCAAGTAATCATGTATATTGTATGGCTTTACTGCCCCTTTATTTAGTACTGAAGTAAGCTATTATGTGGAACAGTTACAAGTCGTCACTGTCGGCCTGTTTTGTTCGCCATTAGTATGGCTGTATTCATGGCAGTAAGTGCATCACATCACAGGTTACACAGTATATGGTATCTCTTCAATGTTCATGGTGAAATGTTCTTCTCCACACTTCAGATGCATAAAACATTTTTCTTAAAGATAGAGTTTCTTGATGCTGAACTTTGCACTTTTTCATTGCACTTCATTGTTTCAGGGTGAGGTTTGAGGATCCATGTGGAGTTATGAGGTTTAGTCACAGGCTCCTTTTAGCACTATTTATTGGTTAAATATTTGTAAAACTCACAGGCAAATGTAAAGGGTGAATAATAGCATCGATTTATGAAATATGGAGACACAGGGTATTTGTTGTTTAGAAGGAAATGTTGATAAAAACAACCCTAGCGTACAGTCATGTAGAGTGCGGTCAGTACCTGAGATGTGGAGGGTTGAGGGCGACAGGGATATCGGGTCATCCAGGTTATTGAGAGGAGCCCCGTCCTGAAGCCAGATGACCCGCACCGGATCAGGAGGACCGTGAGCCACACAGCGCAGACTCAGCTCTTTGTTAGCCACGACTGACAGATCCTGCGGCTCTACCGAGAAATGAGGGAGACCTGGGGGAGAGAAAGACAGTTAGGGAATCCAGAAATATATCATTAATGCACTATAGAGGAGCTCCCAACATAGCAGTCTAGTGATATAGTCTTGACCCAGCCCAAGAAGCCGCCCAGTCAGCAATCAGGAGATCAAGTCACCATATGAATTTGTATTTTGGAACAATGGATTTTAAGTAAGACATTCAAAAAGTGAAATACCTTCTAGTTCAATGTATCCCTCAATGGATAAAATCTCCTCTTCACCAGAGGAAACCGCACACTGATAGGCGCCCATATCTGAGAGCTGTACCTCCTCTATCCTGTCAGCAGAAGGAGAATATATTAATATGAAACTGCAGGCACATTTAAATAGATTCGCTTGGAAGACACTTTTCTCCCGAGCGAATTAATGCTTTTAGTGTTTCCGTTTCATCAGTGTGTGCGGTCAATGGGAATCAAACACCTGACATTTGCATTGCTAGAGGCATAGCAGTCAGCTTTACATGTCTGTGGGCTGGGTTTGATCAGCGCTGGGGTCACAGGTAATCCATTTTAAAGATTTTCAATCACACTTTATTTTAAGATTAAATTCTTGCTATCAACAAACCATTAACTATGTATTTTGCCTCAATAAATTAGCTGCTTATTAATAGTTAGTAAGGTAGTTGTTGAATTTAGTTATTGGGTAGGGTTAGGGATGTATGTGCTCATGCAGAATGTGCTTTATACATTTATGCATTTAGTAGACGCTTTTATCCAAAGGGACTTACATTGCATTCAAGTTACAGTTTTTACATTTTTATCAGCTCTTGCTTTCTCTGGGAATCTAACCCATGATCTTGGCGTTGCTAGCGCCATGCTCTACTATTTGAAGTACAGGAAAGCTATTATTTATAATTTATTTATAAATAGTAATAAGCAGCTAATATGTTAATAATAGGTATGCTAGTAAGCAACTAGTTAATAGTGAGAAATTGTTCCTGTTCTAAAGTGTTACCGATTTTTCTAATAAAAAAATCTGTTTACTGACAAAAGAGTCATATTACAAAAGAAAATGTACCTGCAAACCAATCATAGCGCTTGTATTTTGGAGTCTCAGCAAAATGTCAATGAGAAAAAGTGGCATAAGCATACCTATCATACTAGTTTCCATACAAATTCATGAGATATCATAATTCAGTACTTTTATTAGGCATCAAGGCAATAACGTAACATGCTAGCTTTCTCCAACACTGATCATGAATGGAAACTGAAAGAACAGTCCACTGAGAGGCAGAGTAAATGTCCAAATTAAACAGGTATTCCTACTTGAGTTTACTAATAACCAGCCAGCCGCTCTCATCTTCGGGGAACTGCATCTGGTTGGTGTCAGCAAAGTCCAGTGGCTGTCCCTCCTTCAACCAGAGCACATCCAGGGGCCCCTGGCCCTCGCTGTCCGCTCGCAGGATGCACTGGACAGCCACTGGCTTCCCAAGAGAGGAGGTCACGTTCTCAGGGCTCTCCACGAAAAGTAGCCCTACACAGTGCATGAAAATCATGAAAAAGCCATTAGGTTAGGAGTAAAGTTAAGTTTAGCACTTTAGCTTCCATAACCTCTGTTTGTTTTGAACAGCAGATTAATTAAACATATGTGACCCTGGAGCACAAAAGTAGTCATCAGTAGCACAGGCATATTTGTAGCAATAGCCAACAAAATATTGTATATACATTTGATATATGTAAATATATCAAAACTTAATTTTTGATTAGTAATATGCATTGCTAAGAACTTAATTTGAACAACTTTAAAGGTGATTTTCTCAATATTTAGATTTTTTTGCTCCCTCAGATTCCAGATTTTCAAATAATTGTATCTCAGCCAAATATTGTCCAATCATAACAAACCATACATCAATGGAAAGATTATTTGGAGCATTTGAAAGATTATTTGAAAGATCATACTGGAGGGCTTCCTCATTTTTTCTGAAGATTAAAGATCACACCTTTATAAATCTAGATCAGTTCTGCATCGGTGTATCCCAACCCTGGTGCTTCTCTGACACATCGAGGACCACTCTGGTTCTTAGTGGTCACTAGGAGTACATCAACGTTATTTTAATCTTAAAATACGGCTCAAGCCCCTCCATTTAAGTCTAAGTGAGTTGTTGCTCCCTTGTCTGGCAGTACGAGTAAGCATCACATAAACTTATCAGTCAAACCTCCTTTTCAATGCCATTGGGGTGGTATAGATTTGTGAACTGATTTTGTAGGAAAGGTATTCAAAAACACAAACAACCCTGCCTCGCATGGATTTTTTACGAGCGCAGGACGGTATAGTTCAACACTTTCTATTGGCTCCATGCATCTTCATCTGCCTGGAGAACTTAAATTCCTATGTAGACATGGAGCCGAATAGAAGCTCTGCAGCTAAAGCTGTAGAGATACCAGAGGCGTGTAATCCAGCATTAGGCCAGATCCGTGTAGGTTCGCTACGGATGACGCAAATCCTTCCGAATTCCTTCCTGCTTAACTCCAGTTTAGGATTTTCTCAAGGCTGTCAGACGCTGACCTGACCCTTAACCTTCGACCTCATGAAGATTATTTCATCCAGAGTGACATGGCATCTAAAACACTTACTAACACAACTATTCCTCAGCTGGGGAAGTAGTGGCCTAATGGTTAGAGAGTCGGACTCGTAATCCAAAGGTTGTGGGTTCGAGTCTCGGGCCGGCAGGGATTGTAGGTGGATGGAGTGAATGTCCAGCGCTCTCTCCACCCTCAATACCACGACTGAGGTGCCCTTGAGCAAGACACCGAACCCCCAACTGCTCCCCGGGCGCTGCAGCATAAATGGCTGCCCACTGCTCCGGGTGTGTGTTCACGCTGTGTGTGTGTTCACTGCTGTGTGTGTGCACATTGGATGGGTTAAATGCAGAGCACGAATTCCGAGTATGGGTCACCATACTTGGCCGTATGTCACTTCACTATATCAAGAAATCAGTCTGACTTTTGAAAAAGGCCGTAAAAAACATAATTCATTTCACATTCAGGTACACACTTAACAAACCCACTTAGAGTTTGAAGTTACAGAACTATTTTTTTAAAGAGTATATCATTCCTTTCAGTCCATCCAAAGTGTGTTCAGATATGAATGGGACAAACAACTTGTGGACACGGTCAGTCTTTTAGGGAAGGTTTAGGAGAACACACACGTACACATATGCAGAGGCACGGGTCCCAAGTTGATATTTAAAATGAGGCCCACTAAATATTCTCGTCGTGGTTAGCTTTTTCTTTATATTGCTACAGCGGCTTTTAGCTTCACTAGTTCTTTTAAACATATCTCCTTTTATGATGGCCAGAAAGTGGGCGGTCAGCTCTGACCTGAACTGTCTTTCTCTGCAGCCTCCCTTTGAATCTGAGTGTGTAACACCAACACAAAATGGTGCTTCAAACCCATTTTACTCTCCTAATTTGAAACTTTGTATTCAACAAGAAGAAACTTCTGCATTCTTGTCTACTCAGCAACAAGATACAATCCATCAAGAACTGCTTTTATCATGAAAAGTGGCCTCTATATGACTTTTTATTTTCAATAAATAACTCAGAAATAAAGGTCAATTTTGATTTGAATGTATTTTACATAAGGTGTTGTTCCACCACATGTACACTTACTTACGTTCGCAACTATCAAATATCTTTATAATGGTAAAGTTTGAGAGGGATATTTTAAGTTTCTTTATCTGTAATTTTTTTTAGATGCTGTCAATAGATCCATATTGTACATTTTTGCATCTATCCAAAGAACAAAAATCTACATTTTGCACCTATACATGTAACGTAGTAATACCTATGAATAAATAATGAGAGCAGGCTGTCCTCATTAACATTATCTTGTAAGGTGTTGTAAAATGTTATAGTGTCAATAATCATCAGTAAAAATCGACAACTACTAAACAGCGGGAATAGCAGCCCCTCAAACATCCTTCCCCATGTTTGATACCATTATCACCAGACTAACACAAATCACTTTTCCTTTCCTCCTTTATGTTTTCACTTCTCCACCAATCTCAGTCTCCTCCTGTGTCTTTTTATTTCATTCTTATAAACTGATCCTCTCATCCGTCCCTTTGCCCAAACTCAATCCATCATTTCCCCTGTCTGGTTCAGAATGGCCCCTGAGCCACATTCCTTCTGAATCCCGGCATCCACGCTGCATGTTTAGGCTGCCCGTCTTCAGAGTCTGAGAGCTTCGATGTGAGAGTCTGATAAGTGTCCAGTCTGCCAGACATCACATCACACCTTGAGTCTTCGCTCAATTTGCTCACAGACAAATGTAAAGACTGTAGATTTGTGTCTGGTACTTAAAGCCATTATCTTGTGTTCTGGTTGGTTGCTAAGGTCTTGTAGTGTTATTGTTAGGGCATTGCTAGAGTGTTCTTCTAAGATAAAATAAGATATTCTTGTCTCCAGATATATCCCAGGCCCCTCCTTCAATGTACGATTTTTTTTTTCTTCCGTCTGTCAGGTGAAAACAGTAAGTCCCATTGTTTTGAAAAGCACACACTGCTCTTCTCAACCAGCTGAAGAGCAAAGACAGTGTGGCATGAATAGAGACATGAGGCATTTAATATGTTCAGAGTGAACTACATTGTCAAGTGTCTTTTACTAGTTGTTACTGTCTGCCCCAAAATTAGATGCACTGACGATAAATAATATCCAAAGGATGCTTGTACAGTGGACCGAAGGTTTTTGGACACTTTAGCTTTTCTCAGAAATACATGCATTTATCTGCAATTATTTACACTTATTTTGGTGCCAGGGCCATTTTAGTGAATATAAAAAGTTCACACAGCAGAATATCCACAGCTGTACTCTATCATATTTATCTATGGACATGTTCAACTAGCAAAACTGATCTTCGTTTTAACACTATTTTATCATTTCAAACGTAACATTCTTGTACTTTTTGAAACATTATTATGTGAAATAGCCTACGTTGCTTGATAAGTAATCATTGTTATCTAATACAATGACATTTAAACATTTTTTAAAAAGTGACTAGTGTGTAAAAAACCTTTTCAGACAACTGTATGTCCTGAAACAATGCAACGGTTATATTATTTGATTATATTCAGTCATGGTGAATGCTCTGAATTACACAGGTTGTGATTAGAAATGATGAGGTAAATCTGTTACCTGACAGCAGCTCCGCGGAGCCGAGGCGCAGCAGTGTCGCGAGAATCAGAGTGAGGAAGCTCGACCCGCTCATTGTTGCGCTCCGGTTCGAGCTCCGGGTCGGTGTCGAGTGTGAATCAGAGACGGGTCGCATCATCATCGCATCGCTCCAGCGCTTATGAGAGCTCAGACTGCGCTTCAACTTTCCACGGAGGAGCGATTCTTCTTGAGCAAAAACAGACTCCTCAGCAAAAATGAAAAAAAGGAAAAAAAAGTTTCAAATCGCAGCTGTCAAGTTGTCCCCAGAATTATCATCTGCTGAAATCAGTTTCCAACAGCAGCGTAAGCAGTTAATTCTCCCTTTCTTTTTTTTAAAAATATCGTTCCCCCTTCTTTAAGCTCAAAACTTTTTAGTATAATCCTGAACGTGAAGAAAGCCCAAACCAAAAAGCGCTGCAGTTTCCCAGCCAGACCTGTTATTTTTGGAATCACGACGCGTATTTTTATGTCAGAATTTCCTTTTGCCTCCAAAACTGCTCTCCCATCAGGACGCTTTTATTCCCCCTTCAGACAAACTCTGCATTCCTCCACTCAACTTTTGTCCATTCTGTCTTTCTCCTCCCCTCCTGTGCGCCTCCCTCTCGGAGCTGCACACACAACAACCTCCTTCACCTAGTACTAGTAGACTTAACTAACCCTACTGACCAGCCGTATGAGACACAGATACTCACAACATATGTTTTCTTTAAATATCACTCAAATTGTCTAAGGATGAGTCATTTTAAGCAAAAAAACTTTAAGCTTAAAGTTGGCTTAAACTTAAAAAAAAAATAACTTAAAAATGTTTGCAAGAGAACTTGTCTGTGAAAGAAAGCCCTATTTGTTCTTCCAGTTTACAATCCCAGGATGCACCTGACTGAATGTGAAACGTGCAGAGCTGGTGTCTAGGCAAATGATTAAGTCCTATATTTCCACGTGCTATTTCTTAGCTTTAATGATTATTAAAATTTAAACTTGTAACTGTTAGAGCATTTCTGTGCAAAACCTGTTTAATTTGTATGAGAGAATGTTCCTAAAATTAATTAGTAACATTTGTGTTCAATGTGTGTTCTGTTCTAATTAATCGCATTTCATTTAATTGGAAATTTATCAGGATTTTGTCACTTTTTATTTCTATTGATGTAAATAAAGGCCTTTGGTATTTAAATTAGAATCACATAAAGGTTTTGAAGGTGAGATATTTTCATAAATGATATTCATTTGTGGAAACACGTTTGAAAAAACACTACTTGTTAAAAGCAATACAACTAACTTTTACCCCAAGTGCAAAACCAACTCCACATGAGCATCTGAGATGATCTTTTCTTGGTTGTTATGTATCTCTCCTGGTTATGTCTGCGGGTGAGTTTGTATAGCGTGTTCATACAGGACTCAGGAGAGAGGATAAACATGAGTGAAGTTTGTTTGGGTGAACTCAGAGAGAGTGTAGGATGGGCGGGATCCACGTTCCCTTCATGAATAATTGATTCCTCCTTTTCCCCATGGAAACACAAGGGACTGTTGCTGCGCTCTCAGGTTGCTCAGGGCAGAGAGTCCTCTGGCCCTTTAAGAGGAGGTTGAGGGGTCCATGCAGTGTTCCCAGGGTCTTTAATGGAGACAGAACCCATCTGAGAAAGACCCCATTGTGTCCTTGCTTTTCAAAAGAAACCAAGGAATCACGCTTTCTCTCTTTCACACACACACACACACACACACACGCACGCACGCACACACACACACAAATACACAGACAGAGACGGCAGAGATAAAGGAGGCAGAAAGTATCAAACACTGTCTTAAAAGAATGAGAAGGGAAAAAATGCTAAATGTTAAGAATGAGGAGACTTTGTCTGGGCAGACAGAGAGGGTAGTGTGGGTGGGTCAGGTTAATGTGAGAGGGAACTGATTAAACCAGCCTCACTAAACTCGTCAAACAGGCTAGACCCGGTCTGCCTCAAATCACATACACTGACTATCAGTTCATCAGAAAATCACTTACTGACCGCAGAACTGAAGAAACAACTCAACAGTTTTGTAGTTCAGTTTTTGAATTAATTCTTGTGAAAAACAGTTTGTCGGCAGAGCTCAACAGTTTGGATAGCTTGGAGATTCCCTGCTGTGCTGTTATTTTATGTTCACTGAATATTTGTGTCACATATGTAATGTTGTTTGTTATATTCTGCTAATATAAATATGTTACTATATGTCTATCTCTGTGTGTGTGTGTAGAGAGAGAGATGCCAAATAAAAGGGGGGAAAACATATGGTGTTTTGTTGCCACATGCCACCACATCAGCTTTAATATGCCTTGATACTGATTCTTCAAGTCTTCTTCCCTCATGTGATGCTTTGATGGTGGTGAAGAGTGCTGTAACATGACAGCTGTTCAAACGGGTGTTGAATTGTTGACTGTGAAGATCGTAGGATATGATTAACATAATTTTCAGACTAATCAAACCATTCACCGACCCATCAGGATAGAAATGTTTCATCACAGGATGAAGGTGATCACTCAGAATATGATTTGCAGTGGGTCTCAATACCATGTCAGTAAAATGCCCTCCACATCATAACAGAGCTCCAGGAGTGAAACGTGTGCTATGACTATGTAATATGAGTCCTGTATTTACACCTGATGTGTGATCAGGGCCCGTTTCAGAAAGGAGGTTAAGTGAAAACTCTGAGTATGTTAACCCTGAAATGAGGGAAACTCTGGGTTTTCGGTTTCAGAATGGGAGGTATTTAAGTGGTATTTAAACACCCCATTCATTATTTCGGTACATTCATTCATTGCGCACATTTCAGTCACGCAGAGCGCATCAAATTAAGTGAATGAAATGGCATGTCCTTTTATGGACGATCCTGTGGATGAAGAGGCTGCATTAATCCGTAGGGAGTTACATTTACGTCGGGAGAGGATTTTGAGGCCCAGAGTGGATTTTTTGTCATATCCATATTCAATTTTATTTGAGCGGTACCGTTTTTCTTTACAGTCAATAAGATACATCCATAATCTCATCCATCCTTACATCAGAAACATCAGCCATCGCGGCCGTGCTCTTACATCCGAGCAGATGCTTTGAATTGCATTACGTTTCTTTGCAAATGGTAGTTTTCTGTATAACATCGGGGATGCAGAGCATATTAGTGAGGCTACTGTTTGCAGAGTTGTAAGGAAAGTGTGCCTCGCTCTCAAGCGCTTTCTGAGAATTTTTGTGCTGTTTCCTGGGCACAAACCTGTGAGAGCCATCAAAGAGGAGTTTCACAGGATTGCAGGTCAGTGATGTATAAATCGGTTTAAATGAGGCTAACCTGATAAATGACGTTCAGTTAAGAGCATCTTGCTGCGACCCCTGGAAGTAAACTAATAGGCTAATTAGAATTACTTTTAGGATTTCCGAATGTGGTTGGATGCATTGATGGCACACATATTCCCATCATTGCACCTTCTGAAAATGAAGTTGACTATGTCAACAGGAGGTCCATCCACAGTATTAATGTGCAGGTACACTGACAGCCTATTGTTTCTAATGGTCAAAGACTACATCACAATACTATAACATGTCTCATTCTTTGCACTGTCAAGATCATATGTGATGCTGCACATCTCATTACAAATGTGGAGGCCAAGTGGCCCGGTTCTGTTCATTACTCACGAATGTATCGTGAGTCGACCCTGAGCAACAGACTGGAAAGGGGTAAGTAAATGCACGTATTTCAATGTATGCACTACACACTTACAGGGGAACTTCTATGCAGCCCTAAACCAATGTGAACTTTCTTACAGGAGAGATTGATGGCTTTCTGCTGGGAGATAGGGGTTACCCATGCCGACCAACACTGATTACCCCTTACCCAGAACCAGGCTCCCAGCGCCGCTTCAATGTGGCACACTGCAGGACGAGAGCCCGTGTGGAGATGACCATAGGCCTGTTGAAAGCACGTTTCCAGTGCCTACGTTACCTCAGGGTAACCCCTGAAAGGGCCTGCGACATTATTGTGGCATGTGTTGTTCTCCATAATATTGCCATAATTAGAGGGGAGCAACACCCTGCCCTACAAATACAAGACCCAGAGGAAGACCCCATCAACCGGGCAGATTTCCAGGATGGAAGGGTAGTCCGGGATATGATATGCCGCAATGTCTTCTCAGATTAATATACATTATATCCACCACCACAGCTAACCACAAAATAAAATAAAAATTAATAAACACAAATTCACAGCAATTTATATGGTGTTCTTTATTTCCTACACATTAAAAAAAAAAAGAAAAAGATGTTAATTTTTTTTCAATACTTCTTAGAATTCACCTGTGTGACCATGCACTCACCTCTAGCTTTTGCTTCAGAATCTCGATTTCTAGATCTGCCTTTTGGATCTGGCGGTCCAAGTATACAAGTTCTTTGCAGTTTTTTGTCTATCTTTTTAATAAGAAGAAGAATTGAAGATTGAATTATGTTTTTATATTTCATTTTCAGCTGCTGCTATGTTCTTTTAACACCTGCAGGATTGCACCTGCATGAAAACTTAAATTAGGTTGAATAACATACTGTTCTTCCAGTGTCACCTCTGATATTATAACAGTTGTGCAAGTTACTTGTATTACTAACTACAAATGACATCTTCAACAGTGTAATTAGATTAATGTAATAATTACTATCTCTAGAAAGTATTGGTCTACTTATTACTAATTACTTTCTAAAGCCCATATCAACCTCAACCACTTGAAAAATACAAGGAGAGACAAGAAACTGCACTTTTATTGCTTTCAAATAAACATTATACAATTACATGAATTATTCTTGAAAAAATATATCCTTTAAAATTTGATGTTAAAGCCACTATTGGTTTTATAGAGAATTGCTTTATAGTCTATGCAGCATTTAATGCAATTACATCAGATTTTACTTTAAATTACGGAGTAATCCCTTTAATTAAATTACAGTTTTTAGATTACTTAGTAATAATTACACACAACACTGTATAACACTAATTCAAATGTAAACTTACGCATTGACTCGAGCAGCTATTTTCTCCCAAGCTAACTCTCTGTCCTTTGCCGCTGCAGCCGTGTTGCTTTTTTTTAAAATATATGTTCGTACTCTCCATATGCTTGCATAAGCACATCCAGTTCTGCTGGTGAAAAATATGAAGACCTCTTTTTGTCTGGCGCCGTTGCCATGGTGACTCATAATATCTGCGCTCCATTGATAATGGATTTTTATAGTTGCGGTGCACGCGCTTAACTCAGAGTCAGTCAACTCAGAGTTGATTGAACTAACTCATTTCAGCTGTTCTGTAACCGAAAACTCAGAGTTTCCCATCTCAGGGTAAGTCAACTCAGAGTTCAAGTTTTAACTCAGAGTTGGTTGAACCTCCTTATTGAAACAGGCCCCAGTAGTGCCTTAAATCACAACAAGAGACTTTGTGATTTACTGATGTGATGTGATTTACTGACTGGGCTGGGGAAAGAGATTTCTGTTCCTAAACATGACCTGTACACCACCTTCTGGCTGCTAACAAAACTACAAGCATGTCAGTGGTGATCACTGCTCAGGGTCCTTGTAAAGAACTCCAAGGCTAGAGGAACACGCAGGCAGTAGCTCAGTGTTAAAGTCCTCTGTGCAGAGCAGAAGTCTTGTTATTTGCTCATTCTTCCACTTTAAGTCTGAAATTTAAGCCTTTTTGTTTGACGCTCTGAAGTCTAGCAGCAAATATCATTAAGCACGTCCTTCATGCAGGAGTCGCCAAAAAAAGATTATTCCATAGAAAAAAATATCTTTATACTTTAATGTAAGAATAATGCACTGTAAGCTGGTCATTTTTACAAAATAAACACCACCTCACCAAATAAATTTTATGCAATAAGTTTGAATGAAATACTCAATTGACTTGAAGGCATTTTTTGAAATAATTTCCTATATATTCTTTTACAGCTTCTATTAAGGGGGAAAAACGTACAAAACAATCAGTATTGCAACAAAGATAACACTGCACCTTTATTACAGTAACATTAAAGTTCTCAGAGGTCATTTTCAGGGTTTTTTTCAGCAGGGAAAAGCTCAGTTATAGGAACTATAGGAATACAGTCAGTAACAGGAGGGTGTCAGCTGCAATTGTGTGTAATATGAGAGAGCACATTCAAGGTGTGTTATGAGACACGAAAGTGGTCTCATTTACCTGGATGAGCGTTGACATGGACAACAATGATAGGAAACATCTGAGCGCTCAATGCTACAACTGAGCAGTCAGAATCCAGACAGATGTGTAATAACAAAATGTAATAACTTTCCCTGCTTTTGCTTTCAGGTGATATCAGGAAAAATTAATGAATAGTGAAAACAAGCTGTTTGTCTGTGTTGAAGCCATTGTTATAGATAAAGTGGCATTCTAAAATCTTACAAATAGTTAACCGAAATTTAAAAAAAATGGAATATAAGTGAATAGTAGTAATATACTAACGGTA
Source organism: Barbus barbus (assembly GCF_936440315.1). Taxonomy (NCBI): domain Eukaryota; kingdom Metazoa; phylum Chordata; class Actinopteri; order Cypriniformes; family Cyprinidae; genus Barbus; species Barbus barbus. The sequence continues at coordinate 28,924,209 of NC_136762.1, forward strand.
ATGTACTAAAGGTTAAATATCTGAGCAATGGTGGACAGACTCAGTGAAAACAGCCTTTGCCAACTATTACGTGTAAATAGATGCTGGCACAAATGTCACGGCAATCATAGCAAAAGCCAACAGATTTTAAAAAGAAATATTATCTTTGGGATAAGTGAAGAGTGAAGTTCGCATCCCATTCAAAAAGCCTCCTCAAAAGGAGATCTGTCGACCTCCACAATCAGCTGTGCTGTTCGCATGTGGAGCACCCACTTTTCACCATCCAATTCATCATATCTACTGGATAAGATCAAGTCCCAGAGGTAAAATAATGGCAATTGTTGCTTCATTTTTCTAATTTCAAGTAAGAGATGCTGTTAGAATATAACAGCATTTATATAATTTAATTTACAGTAAAAGCCTTTATGATCAAATCAAATGAAAATCACTTGTCACATTCCACAATGATGATCGTGAGAAATTGCAAATAAATTCCACATATTATAAAGAAAAGAATATTCAAATTTTACAGAGCATGAAGAAAAAAGAGAAACACGTTGGTAGGAGTCTCCAAAAGTCTTGATGGTTTAGGATCAGACGTAGATCACATAATCATCCATATTCTACAGGCACTGGCCAGAAGGTCATGATTGTTGCATAACAATGTGTATCAGGGTTCCGTAAGGACAATGATTCAATTTCCTTTTCTCTTTATATTAAACAATCAATATTATTGAGGGCAGCGGCTGAGGAGCATGAGATTATCAGCGAGCGCTGCACGGAGCTCAGGACAGATGTGGGAGAATAACAATCCCAGGCTGGTAATCCAGTCAGCTCGGGTGGAGGATTTACCATCTGGTTCACGGTTTACCAACAACGTCACAGAGAATTAATGAATCCACAGCCACGAGCTCACAGACCCACCGTAGAACTGCTGTGCTGTTTGAATACAGGTACAACACGGTTAAAGGCATGCCTAAATGTGTTTTTCACTACTCATGTGATTGCAGAAAATCAAATTACACCAGTGTACCATCAGAAAAAAAAAAAATACATAAACTAGTTTTGTTTAGAAATTTTATAACTGTATGAGATGGCAAGGGCAGACTTTCTCCACACTTTGGGTAAATGGTTCATACAAACACTTAATGCTAAAAAAAAGGCTAAAATAATCTGTTTTGTGTAATATCAAAGCAAAATATCAAAATGCATTATGTAACGCAGAGGCGGTGTCGTTAAGATCCATGTGCAGCTTCATTAATTCACAAGAATGGTCATACAAGCATAAATCAATCTCAGACGTCAGATACCACGTAGGCAGGACAGAATCATCAACAGAGTTCAGACTAGAGATCTGGGCAGGCGGCAGACAGATAACAGGACAGATCAACAAGGCAGGCAGAGTCAGAATAGGCAGGCAGAGTTCTTTCATCAATGGGTAAACAGTTCAGGTCGGCAACCAAACAATCAGAACAAGTCGGAACAAACAGTCGGAAATCAAACACGGGACAACCGCTCAGAAATGTCTGCATGGCAAGAACAAGACTTCGCACTGAGAGCAAGGGTGGAGCAGTTTAAATAGACCAGTCAATAGGGAACACCTGGGCAGGTAATCAGTCTCAGGTACGGGGTAAGATGGGAAATGGAGTCTGAATGACAGTTAACCCTCTGGGGTCTGAGGTAATTTGGGGCCCTTGAGATGTGTTGACATGCCCTGATATTTGTGCTTATTTCAGCTACTTATAATATACTATTGACAAACATATTTTTTTTTTGTATTCAGCACAAACTATGCTACAATAATATGTGACCAAGGTGGATGTACATGTTTGCATTGGTTATAAAAAAGATATTATGCGTGGTCAGTAAGTTTTGGGAAAAAAAAAAAAAAAAAAAAAAAAAAAGTATCTGAAATAAGTCATAAAAGCCACACTAAATCGTCCTGAATAAGACTTGTGTAATCAGTCTTCTAGGCTCGAATATTTACTTCACAATTATGTGAAAATCATTCAGCTTACTCATTCACAGAAAACAATATATTGATTTAAAATTTTAAAGACATGTTTTATGACTGAAAGCCAATATGCGAGGGAGTGGTAATGTCCTTGAATATTAAGTGATTTTCACCTGAGAGACAAAGGGCCCTCCCCTAAAGCTGCTAATGGGCCATCAGTGTGACTGAGACAGGTAAGAGAGAGAGAGAGTGTGAGGAGACTGAAAAAAAAAAATGGGGTTTTTAAATTATTTGTATTTTATTTACAACACAGTATAATCAAAACATACATAATGAAGGTCAAAGACACATTATTGTGCACACTGATCTAACCACAGAGATGTGAACAGACTTTGAGTCATTCCTGCAACAGATTCTGTTCAACAACATTTACTTATTTCCATGGATTCAAGAAAAAAAAAAAACACAATCAGTAGTCAAGGATCTTGCTTTACCATATAATATCAGTGTAGTTGACCATCTGATGTTGGTACAGCGCTCTCAGAGGAAAACATCTTGAAGAAAGTCATCAGGATTCATCTGTGGTTCAGGTACCGGATTCAATAAAATACAAACAAGCAAAAAAAAAAAAAAAAAAAAAAAACATTTGTGAGCATAGACTCATGCATGCTTTGTACTATCGTACACAAAAAAAAGACATTTTATATCTGAGAAACTAATTGTTTAGTACGTTATTAAAATCTATTTTTGAACGGAGTAGGCTAAATAATAAACATGTTGTAAACATACTTCGACTCGTAGCATTCATCATTACAGTGTACTCTCATATTACTTTTGTTTTATATAGAGCATGAAAACAACAGTTTGGGGAAAAAAAACAAAAAACAACAGCTATGATTTTGTAGTCATACAGCCTAGTATGCATGATTTTATAGAAGCTGTTATGATTCTGCAGCATAGACTCATGTATGCTGTGAACCACAAAAGGATGTACTTTGTACTATAAAAAATATTTTATATCTGAGAAACTATTTATTATTGTTTAGCACTTTATTTAAATCTATTTTTGAACAGAGAAGACTATTAATAATAAACATGTTGTAAACATAGGAGGATAGGAGGGAGCCACAGAGGCTGAATTCGTGACAGAGCCCCTCCCCTGTGAGCGGCTCCTGATGCGAAGAGGCAAACGACGCCAGGGTCTTCCACAGGGTCTCGGAGCCAGCCTATCCGGGTGGTCTCGATGAAGTCTGCGGTAAGAGATGGATCCAAGATGTCCTCCGCATTGACCCATGACCGTCCCTCCGTGCCGCACCCCTCCCAGTCCACTAGATACTGAAGTATCCTGCCCCGGCGACGAGAGTCCAGAATCTCTCGGACTTGAGATGCCCCCTCGCCATCTATGATGGGAGGAGCCCTCTGCTCACCAGCCTCCTCTTGGACCTCCGCTCCTCTCGGACCACCAGCGGGGTTGAGTAGAGGGACATGAAAAGTGGGTGAGATATGGTAATGGGCAGGTAGAGCCAAACGAAATGAAACAGGAGTTATTGGTCTAAGAATTTAGAATGGACCCACGTACCTGGAACGGAGCTTCTTGCAGGGCAACCGGAGACAAAGGTCCCGAGTGGACAGCCAAACCCATTGACCCGGCTGGTAATTGGGATTGATGCGCCGGCGATGATTAGCTTGTTCACTTGATTGACGAACTGCTCTCTGGAGAGGTGTATGAGCCTCATTCCATGTTTCCTCACTATGCTGTAACCATGAGTTGACGGCAGGGAGTTCTGAGGGTTCTCCTGATCAGGGGAAGAGAGGGGGTTGCAATCCCAGAGTGCATTGGAAGGGTGTGATACCAGTAACAGGTTTGCAGAGTGAATTTTGAGCATATTCAGCCCAGAATTGGTAGCGGCTCCAGTCTGACTGATTTTGACGGCAGTATGATCAAAGGAATCGAGTGAGTTCTTGATTGAGACGTTCCACCTGGCCATTGGATTAGGGATGATAACCGGAAGTGAGACTCACGTTGATATGGAGTTTCTGGCAGAAAGCGGTCCATACTCGTGAGGTGAATTGAGGACTATCGTGCTGAAATTACGAATGAACCTCCAATAGAAGTTAGCAAACCTTAGGAAGCGCTGAAGTTCCTTCAGTGTGGCAGGTTGAGGCCAGTTGACTACATTTTGTATCTTCTTATCCTCCATAGCTACCCCTCCAGCACTGATCACGTAGCCGAGGAAAGACACAGATTCTTGATGAAACTCACATTTCTCGGCAGCTCCAGAATCAAAGCCAAAGTTTCCGTGATTTGCCCGTCAATCGTTAGGGTGACTGGTATTTCTAGTACAGTGGATGGATTCAAATTAGAACTCACCGTCGGGGGTTGCGTGATGGACGAGTGGGACAGGTAGCCCTCATAGGTCCTGAGAGTCCGCAATACAGACACAGATTTTTGCGAATGTGTCTCTCGCGCTCTCCTCCTCACTGAGGTGAGTGAATCCGATCTGCATGGGTTTGGGATCAGAGAATGAAGCTGTAGTGCCGACTGGAGCCGAGGAGAAATGAGGTTAACATCGGGAGCGAAGAAGATCCGAATGGCCAGGTCAATGAACTGATCCAAGGTTTTACCCTCATCCCGACAGGCAAGCTCAGACTGTAGTTCCGAACTCAGACTCTTGCGAAAGTGTAGTTTCAGAGGATCATCTGGCCATCCTGTTTGAGCTGCGAGTGTGTGAAAGGAGAGGGCATAATCCGCCACCGAACCTTTTCCCTGACATAGCAAAATCAGTTGCTCACCCGCCCCTTTCCCAACAGCAGGATGTTCAAAAACCTCTTTAAACCACTGGATAAAGGCAGCGAAGGTAGGGAAAACAGAATGATCATCACTCCATACAGCAGTAGCCTCTCCAGCGCGCTTCCCGTGAGTAGAGAGCAGACAAATGCTATGCGGCTATCAATGGAATATAGCATGGGTTGTTGATTCACAAACATCGAGCATTGCAATAGGAAATCCTTACATTTTGTGGGTGAGCCATCAAACTTATCTAGGAACGCCAGACGAGGACTGGTGGTGGAGGTAGATGGAGTCGGGGCTTGAGGAGGTGAGCTTGAAGGAGGTGTTTGGGCTACGGGTGTTTGCTGACAAAGATCCCGCAATGTCTGTATCATTTCTTTGGTCAACAAGGTAAGGCGATGAAGTTGTTGTTGTTGATGAGTGGCTAAGCTCGAAGCTTGAGCAGATACCTCAGTGGTGAAATGGTAAAACGCAGCTGGATCGATTTCAAGTGAAGTCTTCTGTAACGCAGCGGCAGTGTCGTTAAGATCCATGTGCAGCTTTATTAATGGTAACACTTTATTTTGATAGTCCACTTTAGACATTCTACTAACTGTAAGTAACTTTGCAACTACATGTCAACTTGCAGTCATTAGAGTATTAGTAGACTGTCTACTTAATATCTTCTAACACTTTATTTTGATGGGTCCACAACATACTGACTATTAGAAACTTTGCAAGTATATGTCAACTTATTCTACTAACCCTAAACCTACCCTACTGAGAGTTAGTAGACATGTAGTTGCAAACTAATGAGAATTAGTTGACATGTAGTTATAAAGTTACTTATAGCTAGTAGAATGTCTAAAGTTGACTATCGAAATAAAGTGTAACCTTATTAATTCACAAGAATGGTCATTTACATTTAGTCATTTGGCAGACGCTTTTATCCAAAGCGACTTACAATTGGGGAATACAAAAAGCGATTAATCTTGAAGAGGCAATCAGACAGAGGAAGTGCTCGTAACACCAAGTCTCAGTCATTGTTCAAATAAGTACAAGCTAGTAAGCGGAGAGAAAGATAGAGGGAAAGAGTTTTTTTTTGAGTTTAGGATGAAGTCAAGTACTGTCGAAAGAGATGAGTTTTCAGTTGTTGCTTGAAGATTGCCAGGGATCTGGCTTTCCGGATAAGGGTGGGAAGATTACTCCACCAGCCAGGAATGGTGAACGAGAATGTTCTGGAGAGTGATTTTGAGCCTCTCTGTGATGGTACCACAAGGTGTCGCTCACTAGCAGATCTCAGACTTCTAGAAGGGATGTAGGTTTGTAATAGTGAGTGGAAGTAGGAGGGTGCTGAGCCTGTGGTAGTTCTGTACGTAAGCATCAGTGTCTTGAACTTGATGCGAGCTGCCACTGGTAGCCAGTGCAAGGAGATGAAGAGGAGTGTAACATGCGCTCTTTTGGGCTCGTTGAAGATCAGTCGTGCCGCTGCATTCTGAATCATTTGTAGAGGTTTAATTGTGTTTGATGGCAGACCAGCCAGAAGAGCATTGCAGTAGTCCAGTCTAGAAACGACAAGGGCCTGGACAAGAAGTTGTGCAGCATGCTCTGTCAGAAAGGGCCTGATGTTTTGTAGTGCAAACCTGCAGGATCGAGCAGTCTTTGCAATGTGCTCTTTGAAGATCAGCTGATCAAAGATTACACCAAGATTTCTGATCGAAGTTGATGGGGTAATCATTGATGAGCCTAACTGAATCATAAAGTCATGCTGTAGAGTTGGAGTGGCAGGGAAGACAAGAAGTTCCGTCTCTGCCAGGTTGAGATGTAGGTGATGTTCTTTCATCCATGCTGAGATGTCCACCAGGCAGCCTGAGATCCGTGCAGCTACCGTTGGGTCATCTGGTTGAAAAGAGAGATAGAGCTGTGTGTCATCGGCGTTACAGTGATAGGAGAAGCCATGCGCATGTATGATGGGACCCAGCGATGTAGTGTATGTGGAGAAGAGGAGGGGTCCCAGAACCGATCCCTGAGGAACTCCAATGACCAGTTGATGTGGTTTGGATACCTCCCCTCCCCAGGCCACCCTGAAGGATCTACCGATGAGATAGGATTCAAACCAGCGAAGTGGAATCCCAGTGATGCCCAGAGATGAGAGGGTAGACAGGATAATCTGATGATTGACAGTGTCAAAAGCAGCAGAAAGATCCAGCAGAATGAGCACTGATAATTTGGAATCAGCCTTTGCAATTCGCAGGGCTTCAGTGACTGAAAGTAGCGCAGTCTCTGTTGAATGGCCACTCCTGAAACCTGACTGTTTAGTCAGGTTTCAGGAGTGAAACCTGACTAAACAGGTTTAGTCTCCGTGTTTACGGAATTTGAGGCAAAAAAAAAGATCGGATACGGAGAAACCCGTCTTCATGTGGACGTAGCCTAACACTTTGTACAATCACACAGGCTCGTTCTCAGCTGAGGCGCAAAGTATTCTAGTTACCAGTAAGTGCAATCAAACAGAAAAACCAACAAAAATGCAGAGTAGAAATAGGTAGGAAACGAACTATACCTTCCTAGTAGCAAGTAAATAATTTAAACAACAGAACTGCGACAAAGTTATTCAAAACACTTACGCGAGCCGCCGTCCATCTCTTCTGGTGACTAATCGGCTTTCCGGTCATACAAGCATAAGTCAATCTCAGATGTCAGATACCATGTAGGCAGGACAGAATCATCAACAGAGTTCAGACTAGAGATGTGGGCAGGCGGCACACAGATAACACGATAGATCAACAAGGCAGGCAGAGTCAGAATAGGCAGGCAGAGTTCGTTCAGCAATGGGTAAACAGTCCAGGTCGGCAACAAGAAATTAAACACGGGGAAATCACTCAGAAATGTCTCCATGGCAAGAACAAGACTTCACACTGAGAGCAAGGGTGGAGCAGTTTAAATAGACGAGTCAATAGGGAACACCTGTGCAGGTAATCAGTCTCAGGTACGGGGTGAGATGGGAAATGGAGTCTGAATGACAGTTAATATTCAGGTGAGGGTTCCCTCTGGTGGTGATCGGAGGCAGCCACAGAGGCTGAATTTGTGAGACATGTCAATCAATGTGCCTATAGCTGCAACAGCAGAGGCTCTTTTAACCCAAATAATAATTTTACACATTCATATAACAAGAGTTTGTCTAAAACATTTTGGGGGGAAATTATAATGATTTTCATTTCTTACATTAATCTATGACATATACCGGCTCCAAATATGAGATGAAGGGTCGGCCAAGTGACATTCCAGGTGGGTGGGTGGGTATATATTGCATTTTTATTTTTACATTCTCTCTTTTCATTTATTTATTTTTTTTAACCCACAGATCTTGTATAAATTTAGTAACCTTAGATTTCATTTAAAAAGCCCAGGTCTTATAATTATATATATCTTTTTATATAAAATATGTATGTCACAACAATATTTACAACACAGTTATGTTATGTAATATTATAATAAATAAGCTTGACACCAACACTTTAGATGCCAGTTAAATTCACAATTATTGATTCCATTTTCACTAAAACAGCAAAATTACAATGAAGAGTCAATAAAATAAGTATAATATATACTAATTATAATAAGTACAAATAAATATAAATAATAATAATAATTTAATAAATAAATAGAACAAAGAAACAAATTAAAGTTATAAGCAGTGTTGGTGGAAGTTACTTTTAAATGTAATGCATTACAATATTGCGTTACTCCCTAAAAAAGTAACTAATTACATTACTTAGTTTATGGAAAGTAATGCGTTACGTTACTTTCGTGTTACTTTTTAAATATGAGCAGAGCTTGATTGTTTTTAATATAAGAAGTTCTATTTATAGCAAATGTAAAAGCCCTTTCACACCAAAAAGTTTAATGAATAAACCTCAGGCTGAAGGAAAAGTAAATTTGCACATTCAGATTTAGTCTAGAACTACAGTAACGTCATGTTTAGACAGCTCACACAACGCCTCTGTACTTACGATTTCTCCCAACATGGGGACAGGAGACTTGTCAGTCAATAAATGGGACAACAAAGTAACTGGCGTTACTTTTTTGAAAAAGTAACTCAGATATTTTCTTGTAAATTGAAAAAAGTAATCTGATTACGTAACTCACGTTACTTGCAATGCGTTACCCCCAACACTGGTTATAAGCAGTCTGCAAACAATGTATCCAGATGGAGTCTTTGTCTTTGCTGGTGACTTTAATCACAGTAATTTGAGGACAGCATTCTCCAAATTTGCTCACAAGAGGATACAACATCCTTGATCATGTTTTTATAAATAGGGCAATAAGGCTACTTTTGCCCTGTTGCTCTTATTCCCATTATATTCTGACAGGCTGGAGCTCTCTCACCTGAAAACATGCCTGCCCCCAACATTGGACCTATGCCAGTTTGCCTACAGACCCAGCAGGTCAACTGAGGACGCTATCGCCTCACCTCTCCACTCAGCTCTTACTCACTAGGACAGTAGCAACACCATTTCTGTCACCGATGGAGTTCAGTTACTACTGTCTTTTTAAAGCTGCTTTACAGCCAAACTGAACTGAATTCTGCCTTCAACACTGTCATCCCATCCAAGCTGATCTCAAAGCTCAGTGATCTTGGTACAAGCACTTCCCTCTGCATTCAGACCTTGGACTTTCTCACTAACAGACCACAGTCTGTTAGGCTGAACGACCATAATTCTTCCACCTTCACTCTGAAAACTAGTGTACCACAGGGCTGTGTGCTGAGCCCAATCCTATTCCCTTTCTATCCATGACTGCATACCTGTACATGGTTTTATATACAGCATATAAACTTATAATATAATTAATATATATAATACTTAGACTTAGACTTAAAAGTAATCAGTATAGGCATCAGCCAATTAAAATGACAATAAATCCTTAATCGTATCAGCTGTAAAAAGTCTGATCAGAGCATCAAATCAGTCCACATCAGGCAGTAACTTGAGAAAAGCAAATGGTGTTTTAATAAGACAGGATGTCTCTGATCAAAACCTCAAACCCCCTCTCATCCACTGGACTCCAGATTAGCTGACCTGCTTTTTTTGTGAGATCAAATATTTCATACACTCATTGCCGCACTTACCATTGGGCTTGACTGGGCTGCAGTCCTTTACCTGTTTATGTTCGTTTGATTTGTTCAGTTACATGCCAGCCACAAATGATTAGCTGCATTTCCACTGTTGGGCCAGTGTGAGTGAGGGCTTTAAACAGGCCAGCCAGGGCTAAAAGCCTCTGACTGCGAGCTTCAAGGCAATAATCAAACAGGGTTAAATAGGTATGTATCATTATTTCACATAGAAGGTCACACACACTGAATCAGAAAAACAGCAGAACCTCTGCATCTCCAAGTCACACAGTGTTCCTCAGAATCAGCATATTGGAATGAATCATTTGATTGAATTAGGCTACCCATTCAAAAATATAGTCATTTGCTTCATTAAGTTAATTAGCATTTTGAACCAATCGGTTGAATAATGGACTCAACTCAATCAATAAAACAGTCATTTGCTGGCACCCACTGGTGGTTTTAGTTTCATATTTAAAAGTAGCCTAATATACAGTGCCTTCCATAAGTATTGGAACAGTGAAGAAAAAATTGCTCTGTTGGCTGTGGAGTCAAGACATTTGCAAATATGATTAAAAGATGAATATGAGACAAAACTACAAAATGACACAAAAGATTAATTTTGTTGATACAGCACTTTTAGAGTTCATCCCACTCATTGATGTGAGCATAAGTATTGGAACAAAAGGCAGATATAAAAGATTAAAAGCTATTATTTAGTTGCAGATCCCTTGCACACAATCACAGCAGTGAGTCTGTGACCCATAGACATCACCAGACTCTTGGTCTCATAATTTGAAATGCTTTTCTCAGCCTTTAATTCAGCCAATTCCAATTGTTGCTTGTTTTGGGGAGTTTCTGCCTTTACTCTCCTCTTCAGCTGATGAAATTCATGTTGAATCGGATTTACTTTTTTTTTTGACTTGGGCAATCTAAGACTTTCCATTTCTTTGCCCTTATAAATTCCTTGACTGAACTGGTAGGGTGTTTTGGGTCATTGTCCTGATGCAATATGAAGCACTTCCCAATGAATCTGGTGGTATTTTCTTGAATATTGGTAGGCAAGATGGTTTTGTACCCTTCCAAATTCATTCTGCTACTGTCATTATACATTAAGTCATCAGTAAAGTTGAGAGGGCCTGTTCCAGAGGCAGCCATGCATGCCCATGCCATGACACCACCTCCACCATGCTTTACAGATGAGGCTGTATGGTTGGGATAATTGCAGTTCCCTTTTTTTTCCCACATTTTTGCTTTCCCATCACTTAGATAAAGGTTCATCTTTGTCTCATTGGTCCATAAACACAGTTCCAAAACTCTTCTGGCTCACCTTTTTGCTTTTTTGCAAACTGTAATTTTGCCTTTCTATGTTTGGTGCTGGTCAGAGGTTAGCATCTTGCTGTGTAGCATCTGTCATTCTGTGTCAAAGTCTCCTGAGGACAATAGATTGTCAGAGCATCACCCCAGCTTTCTGGAAGTTGTTGGTGATTTTACAGACATGTCTTTTAGGATTCATTTTCACAGCTTTTATGATTTGTCTGTCATCAATTACTGTTGTTTTCTCAGCCAATCAGGTCGTTGTTGTTTGCTGGTGTCTCTGATGGATTCCAAACTCTTTATTTCTCCATGCCCTTCGTTTTTGCTATAGCTCTAATTGACTTCCTCTTTTCTTTTAGCATCCAAATTGCTTGCTTTTCTCTCAAAGTCAGCTCCCTCGTCTTCATCCTGGTTTGTGTGTGTCATCATCGAATGCAAGATTCAGAATACAGAAGTAATGGATATAACTGATACGACACATTCCCTGCATTTAATATATGAAGAATTAATGCAACAGGACACAGCTGATCACTTAGAAAGACCTGTGAGGCAACTGTTCCAATACTTATGCTCACATCAGATAGGGGGATGACACTCTAAAAGTGCTAAACTTCTTAGCTGGTAAAACATCTATGTGTTGAATCACCCAATAATAAAATGTGACATTCTGTAGTTTTGTCTCATATTCATCTTTTAATCATATTTGTAAATGTCTTGACTCCACAGCCAACAGAACAATTTTGTCTTTACTGTTCCAATACTTTTGGAGGGCACTGTATATATATATTTTTTCAATAATTTAATATTTCATCATTAAATATGTTATCTCTCGACATAATTTGTGCAGTTATAATTGCCGTGTATATCCATTCATGCCACATCTGAGCTGCATGGCTAGCTGAGCAGACATCTGAACAGTATGTGTAAATCCAAAGATGAATTTTGTTGATACTGATTGCATTTGATTGATAATAGTCATTCAGTGATGTTTTATTCTGATTTAATACATTGATGTCACAACTGGGTTGCTGTAGTAATGCACACGATGTGGAAGAAGAAAATCCAAACTATATTCATTAAATCAACCAAGAATACAAAGGAACACAACCACATGATGCAAATAAGGATGATGGGGAAACCCGAGGAAGGGAGGAGCCCGGAGGAGTAAATGGTCGAGGCGCAGCCAGAGAGCTGGAAGTCCGTGGTGGAGGCTGAGTGACAACTGACCGAGGTTGATCCAGAGGGAGCACAGAGAAGGCCCAGTACAGATGTGCCACGGTGAAGATAAGGGGACGCAGAGCCACGGCAGAGCCCAAGGGCTGACACGTCGAGGTGGAGACACAGGCTTGGTATAACATAACATTTGTTGGTCCACTCTTCTGTCACAACGAGGTTGCTGTTATAATGTACACGAGGAAGAAAGAAATCTAAAATGAATTTATTATGTTAAACAAAAATATAGAAGAACACAACCACGACACAGACGAGATTGGACTAAGAATTGAAAGACACAGGCAGTATACTGTATATGCACAGGCTAAACGAATTAATGAATTAATTAATAAACATACATACAGTATGTGAACAGAAAAATTAACTAACATGTAACCATAGAAAGTGATCTTCTCTCAACTGAGAGCTCTATGTATGTTGCATATTAATTGTTATAGGAACCTCAAAGCATATTTAAATTTTTGTGTATTTTGTGCTACTCCTAGTGCTGGCCCTATCTATTAAACAATGGAAGTGGTTGCACAGGGCCCCCAAGCCACCAGGGGGCCCCATGCCTGTGGTTCAGACAGTAATGCTTGGTAATAATAACTTTGATAAAGTTTGCCTGTGTCAGCTGTGTGCGTTAATACTTAAAAATGAAGAGTTGGCAGTATCAGTCTGGTGTAGAGAAGAGGAATATATATATAATTGTTGAAATGTCATATATATATATATAATTGTTGAAATGTCAGTTGTGTCATGTCTTATTGATCTAATTCAGCAGTGTCAGTGTTGTGCATGGTGTTACTGTGGACACTTCAAAATATGTGAAGAATTCTAGTTACCCTATTATCTGAATTGTTTACATTTTTAAAATGCACATTAGTTTCTCCTCCATTTACCAGTTCTTTTACAACACTGCATGTTTGCTGCATAAAAATTCAGTCTGATTGTGACAACGAAAACAAGATTTGCAAAGAGCCATGTGCAGGAGGTTTAATAGGGTAAGACAAGGCAGGGTCAAAACAGGCATGGGTCAAACACAGAGAAAGAAAGATAAAGTCCAAAACAGCAGGCAGAGACATAAATGAGAAAACAGCAAAAGTCCTAACTCAGAAAGGGATATACAGAGGATAATGCTCAGAATTGAGCCACCTTCAGCGAGGAAAAATAATGGACACCCATTCACAAATCCCCCCCCCAAAAAAAAAATAACACCAGCGACACAAATAATCAGTGAGAAACTCATAGCTCAACAATAAACCATGAGAAAACATGCTTAAGTATGTAAACTTGCAACATAATACATGAATATTGTTATTTTAAATTTGATTATTTACAATTATTAATTATTATTAGTTTTTTTTTTTTTACAATTCTGCAGCTGTTACCTAGATGGTTATTATTCATTTGCTTTAATTAGGACTACATTTTTATTATGTAATTATTTGTCCCATTTTTTATCAAAATAATTTAGCTTTTTTTTTTCTTTTTAAAAGGCAAAATTGTATATGACAAAGGCCTGTATGATTATTTATAATGTATATATTTATGATTATATAAATTATAAATTAATAATATGGTCTAACATTAATTATAATCTATTAAATCATCTGTCTAATAATGTCTAAAAGTAAAATAATTATGTCTACCAAGCTCTGATAATGTATGGGATATTATATTAACAGACTAACAAAATTTTAATAAAATAATAGGCCTATACCTTTTACAAGCTAAGATGTGTCTGTCACTTTAACCTGTTAACCTTCGCCCCCCATTGTGGGCCTCACAGGTGAAAATAACCTACCTAAATTAAAACGGTAACAGTTCCTGACAAAGTGTGCTACACAAACAAATTAGGTATCTTTGGAAAGAAGACATTCTAGGCTTTACTATCCATCATCCAGAGTTGATAATGCTCAAAAAGATAAAAAGTTATAGGCACTGACGTGCCTTGAAAAATATTTTTCCACACTGAATGTTTTTTTATTTCATATACAAATACATGAAATAAGTCCGGGAGCAATTCAGAAAAGTAATGGATTGAAAGCCACATGTCTCATGAGTTCATATTTCAAATTTGAAGAAGATACCATGAAAAATTTGATTCCTGCAATATTTTTTCTGAAACAATTTATAGTCCTCCCAACCCCCTGTTTGAGGAAAAATAACCACCAAATGGATTGCAGAATTATACAAGCTATTTTAGTTCAATTCAATTCAATTCAAGTTTATTTGTATAGCGCTTTTTACGATACAAATCGTTGCAAAGCAGCTCTACAGGAATTTAAGTTTCCACAATATATGTATATATTGCAGAACCTTAATATATTTGACTTATGGCAAAATTTGGTAATTCTGTATGTTGTCTGAGCATTGGCATCCTCCGAAGTCCTCTGAGGGGTTGGCATCATCTTTTCTCAGGTGTTCGGTCATCTCAGATCATTTAAGGGTTGGATCCAGACTGAAGGTTGTCATTCCTAGTTACATTTTCTGTACTATGGTGAGGCCTGAAACCTGACTGAAATTCTTCATAGAGATAATTTTTTTGCAAGAAGGAGCACAATTGAGCAGACACAACTTTTTCTAAAATTTTAGACATAAACGGAAGATTTGAAATGGGTCTGTAATTTGCCAGGTCATTAGAATCTAGTTGTGGTTTATTTAGCTCTTCCTGTCCTATAGTTGTAAAGCACTGCAGTTTTTCTTTGGGTGCGATGAATGAAGCTGAAATACTAGACGCAGTAGAATCTACATTTGATATTGTATTTCTGATTTGATCTATTTTATCAGTAAAGAAATTCATAAAGTCATTACTATTAAACTGTGATGGAATATTTAGATCGGGCGGTGTCTGTTTATTTCTTAATCTAGCCACTGTGCTAAATAAAAACCTTGGATTGTTTTGGTTATTATCTATGAGTTTGCGGATATGCTCTGCCCTGGCAGCTTTTAGAGCCTGCCTATAGCTGGACATACTGTTTTTCCACGCAATTCTAAAAACTTCCAAGTTAGTTTTTCTCCATTTGCGCTCAAGATTACGAGTTTCTTTCTTGAGAGAATGGGTATAACTGTTGTACCATGGAGCAGTACGTTTTTCTCTAACCTTTTTCAATTTGAGGGGGGCAACAGCTTCTAATGTGTTAGAGAAGATAGTGCCCATGTTGCTAGTCATTTCGTCTAGTTCATGTGTATTTATGGGTACACAGAGCAGTTGAGATAAATCAGGCAGGTTATTTGTGAATCTGTCTTTGGTGGCTGGAACAATATTTCTGCCCAGACGATAACGCGGAGCCATATAACCAATATCAGTAATACGCAGCATGCACGATACAAGGAAATGATCAGTAACATCATCACTTTGAGGTACGATATCTATATCGGTAAGATCAATTCCATGCGATATAATTAAATCTAGCGTATGATTAAAACGATGAGTGGGCCCGGTGACGTTTTGCTTGACTCCAAAAGAGTTTATTAGGTCAGTAAACACAAGTCCTAACACATCATTTGTATTATCAATGTGAATGTTAAAATCTCCAACGATTAGCGCTTTATCAACATTAACTAATAGATCTGAGAGGAAATCTGCAAATTCTTTTAGGAAATCTGTATATGGCCCTGGCGGTCTATACACAGTAGCCAGAGCAAGAGATAAGAGAGATTTCTTTTGCATATCTAACAGTGTAACATTAAGCAGAAGTATTTCGAATGAGTTAAACCTCCTGTATCCTGTTTTCTGAGTAACACTATATATTGTTGCCACACCGCCGCCACGACCAGTCTGACGGGGCTCATGTTTATAACAGTAGCTTGATGGAGTAGACTCATTTAGAACAAAATATTAATTTGGTTTCAGCCAGGTTTCAGTCAGGCAGAGTACATCAAATTTATTATCTGTGATCATTTCATTTACAATAACTGCTTTGGGTGCGAGTGATCTAATATTTAGGAGCCCAAGCTTTAAAAATTGTTTTTGTTCATTTATTTAGCATTTTTCTGGTTTAATCACGATCAGATTTTTTCTAGATCCTGCATTAAATTTATATTTTGACCTCGCTATTCGGGGAACAGACACAGTCTGTATAGATTGGACAACGCAAGTGCTTCTATCTTTTAAGTGGGTAGAACAAAAGTCATCATAGCAGTTATTTGAGAGTTGGCTTACTAGTCAGATGGAGCGTAGCGTCCTGGAGAGGTTGTCTGACAGGAGTTCCGCTCCGACTCTGCTGGGGTGCAGGCCATCAGCACGGAAAAGCCTAGGATGCTCCCAGAAAAGATTCCAGTTATTAACAAAGAGCAGTTTCTGTTCTTTACACCATGACAATAACCATTCGTTTAAAGCAAACAGTCTACTGAACCTTTCGCTTCCTCGTCGATACGTGGGAAGCGGTCCTGACACGATGATCATTGTTGCGGGCGATGTGCTGTGTACCGTCTCGATCAGGCTCCTGAAGTCCCCCTTCAGTGTCTCCGTCTGCCGCAGCTTGGCGTCGTTAACCCCCGCGTGCAGCACGACAGCACCGATGTTCTCATCGCCCTTCAGGATCACGGGTATCTGCGCAGAAACATCGAGAACACGAGCACCGGGGAAACAGTGAGTGTGCACTTTACCTTCAGCTAACGTAGCATGGACGTGCTGGACGATGGAGTCTCCGACGATCACAGCGTTGCGTTCCGTCTCGCGGAGGGGAGCGAAGCGGTTCCGGGTGGAGATTTCGAAGACCGGAGGCGGCGAGGTCGTTGCCCGGGGCTTGGCTCGCGTCTTCCGTTGATGGCACACCCAGGGTCCGTGGCGTCCCGGCGCCGGAGTGAAGGACATCTGGGAAGATCGCGTCCTGGGTGCACAGGGTCTGTGCAGAGAAACACACGGAGTAGAGGTGGTGGGAGTGTTAGCAGCGTGCTGTATATTTACCCCGGACTTGTGAGCGTCAGCCCGGGATGTTTCCAGCGCGGCTCTCCGCTCTCTCAGCTGAGCCTGCTTCTCCACCAGGTCGTGGATCTGCTTCTCCACGGCTTCCAGCTCTAGCTGCACCGAATGCAGCTCGAACGTGTCCTCACCTGCACTCAAAGGTAGACACAAATCTGCCATTTAAGGCGAGACACGGCAGGCAAAAACATCGTTTTTTTTTTATTGGTCAATTTTGAGATTTTTGGATATTTGTCTTCAATAACATGTCTTCTTTTAGACTTGTGGTGAAAAAAGTCTGAAATACACATTTAGGTCTTTATTTTACTGCACTTTGTCTGTTTGCGTCTGTAGATTTCTCATAAATTCAACAAAAGTTGGCGTTCTAAATCAACATGCTGCTCTGCGATCTCTGCCTGTACCCAGTCATCACGTACACTGCTGGAAAGCTCTCTCTCTTCTGTACAATGCTGTCGGATCCAAATATGGTCATTTCCTTTTTATCAGCTACCAATCGTGAAAAAGTAAAAGAGGGGATTTAACTCTAAATGCGCAATCTCATTGGCTGAAGACAATTTCTTACAACGTGATTCGTTCAGAATCGTCACATGGTATGCTTTGACGCTTCCTTGTTTGGTTTAGCTTTCTGCGGGATCTTTTGAGTGAATTAATGAAAATGACTTTGCGTCAATCATCGAAAAGAGTACAGCAGTTGTCACTTGCAGGGGGGAAAAGGAAAATTAGTGATGGATTACCCAGAGAAATGCCCTCGGGAAGCGCATCTGAACGTAAGCTGTCGATGGGAGGTTTAGATATAAGCCAATCTATAAATAAAGTGCACTCTACCCAACAGTGGCTGCTTGTTCATGTTGCGCGACTGAATGAGCTGATTGGTTATTTAACTTGTCCGAATTGTGGTATGTCAGGGCTAAAAATTAATATACCTAGATCCACAGAATCAAGGGTTCTGTAGCAGTTTATTGCTCGAGTGCTGTCTGTGTAAAGATGACAAGTACCGCAGGAGCGTGTACACGTCTACGCGACTTCGCGATGAGTCCAGAAACGATGTTGCATTTGATGTGAATGTGCGAATGGTCCTCTTGGCACACGAGTTAGGATTGGGATATGCAGCTCTCAGAACAATCAGCAAGGTGTTGGGGCTCCCTGGCCTTCACCTTAAAACGTATCAGAGGCACGGCAAGAGAGTGACAGGTAGGCTATGGAAACAGGGTTGTAGCCTATCCCAAAAATTTAAGCAGTCTGTAGAATTTCTAATGTCAGAAATAGCTCAATACGTGTGGCTGTTACCACCTTGTAACATATTATAACATTACTGTAACAATATTTGTTTTGTATGGATGAAATATTTATTTATTTATAAGATTTATAAGAATAGAATAAAGTGCCATCTCATTCATTATGTTGTGTTGCGGTGGTCAGTTTTACTTTTACAGTACAGATTTCTGTGTGCTGTATCTATAAAAACAAAACAAATGAACAGTTATTGATACAATACACATTTCATTTTAGCGGCAGAAATTGAGAGAGGTCTTGAGTCACTTCACAGGATCAGGGAGCAGGTCAGGCAGGCCTATGCAGATATTGATGCAGATGTGGCAGAGTTGCTGAGAGAGGATGCAGATGTGGTGATAAATATCAGTGTGTCTTTTGATGGCACTTGGCAGAAAAGAGGGTTCACATCACACTATGGGATTGGGGTGTGCATCGATATTTTTACGGGACTGGTGATCGACTTTGAGGTTCTATCCTCCTATTGCCATGCTTGTGCCCTTAAAGAAGCTGCCAGGCATGAGGGAAAGATTACAGATGAGGAAATTGACAGCTGGAGAGAAACGCATGACTGTGCACAAAATTTTAGGGGCTCAAGCAAGGCTATGGAGCAGGAGGCAGCGAAGAGGATGTGGGCCAGGTCTGTGAGTCGCCACCAGCTGAGATACATTCAGATGCTGTCAGATGGGGACAGTGCTGCATTCAGGGAGGTGGTATCCCTCAACCCATACCCTGGGCATGAGGTAGTAAAATTAGAATGCATCAACCATGCCCATAAGCGTATAGGCACAGCACTATGGAAATTAATTGCTGAACGCAAATGGGGGGGGGGGGGGGGGTCTGGGAAAATTAACGGCCAAAAAATGTAAAACATTACAAAATTATTACAGGGGGGCAATTTGCACACCAGGTGCAACCTGTCCTGGTGTTGGTATAGGAGAGCGGAGGAAAATGGAGAAACTCCAGAGAGCCACAGGCTCCATGCAGGAAACTTTTTGTCTCGGGAGGTGGGCCAGAAGCTGATACCTGTATACCACCGCATGTCAAGTGACAGCCTGCTGCAGCGCATGCAGCATGGTGGCACTCAAAATGCGAATGAATGCCTCAACTCCGTCATTTGGGCCCGCTGTCCAAAAACAGTGTTTGTAGGTAAGAGTAGAGTTGAGGCAGCTGCAAGTATGGCCATTTAAACTTTTAATGAGGGGGCCTCTGCCATGTTTGCCATTATGGATAAGCTTTGGCTGGAAAGCAATGTCGTTACCGTCACCACCATCAGGGAAACCGACATGCTGAGGATCACAAAAGCCGAATCCATCCAGTCTGAGAGTGTAAAACGTTGCAGAAAGACTCTGAGCACAGCTAAAAAGCTGAAAAGGCATCAGCAAGAGAGGGGTGAGGGGCCTACATATGGTGCAGGCATGGAGAGCTAGGCTTTCAACCCTCATGGGTGAACTTTGTGTTCCGATGGACATAGATGACTAGAGTTGCAGTTCTGATGATAAGTTTGTGTCTGTATTTGTGGTTCTCTGTGGTTAGTTGAAGGTCTTATTTGGCAATGTTGTTTTATTCAGTTGCCATTGTTCATAGTCTACATTGTTATAAACAATTACTTGGCCAGTTGTTTTGCTTGTTAGCAATGTTTTCATATAAAAATGTATGGATTTTTACAATATAAATCTTTAAAGCCGTTTTCTCAAAATGACTTTTCTATCATACTCCAAGTCCGACATCTCCACTTCAGTAGCACCTATATACACCAAACTTTCCAGTCTTGTACCTAGTTATATTATGAAGACAAGTACAGAGGGATTTGTAAATATATTATTCCTAGCCTGATTTATATAACATTTTATTCCAAAAAACATGGCGAAAATAAATTTTTTAAGGCTATTGACAGTATATTCTGATTTACAGGATAACAAAAGTAGATATCCATAAATCCCTCTGTAATCTTTTTCCCATCTAATATGTGAACACAATGAAAAAAGAATTTTGAACCTGGCTTTATCCAATTCTGAGATTTCGTTTTTTAAAATATATGCAAATTAGCGCATATTTAATTAGATAATGCCTAATTTGCCTATTTAAACATAAAATTACAGAAACTTTGTAATACATTTTTTTCTCATCTTAATGTAGGTAATCAACTGGAAAAAATTTCATGGTGATATCTGCTAGTTAAAAAATTTACCCTATTCACCTGTAGTGTCTCGCCTTAAGCAAGTAAGAGTGAAACAATGGTAATGTGTGTGAATAGAGTATTAGCAATCTAAGCGAGATTAGCGGCAGCCACGCTGCGCTTTTTTCTCATTATAGTCATTATACATATTGATGCATAGTTTTTCAATTATAAAATAATAGACAGAATTTTAGACATCATATAAGTGATTTATTTGAGCACTAAAAAATACAAAAATAATTATTTGAGTAATAAAAAAGGAAAAAAAAAAATAGAAAAAATGTTTTGTATATAGTATGTATACTGAAGTATTCTGATTGCCAGACATGAAGTGATATTGGCAGACATGGTCATACAGTCAGTAATCACACGCTGATGTGCTTCCATACAGATGATAATCAAACAGATGGGCCATATAATCAATAATAGCTCATCATTGAATCACAATTATAGACGTCATAGAGTCGGTAATAAACACGCTGATGTCCGTCCATACATATGATAATCATGCAGATACGGTCACATTCCCCACACAATACACACACACACACATAAAAAATGTAGAAGGAAAAAAAAACAGTTTTTTATGTAAAAAGCAGATCGCTAAGTTACGCCCCCCTCAGATGACAGCTGCGTCACAGCGTGCGTCACACTTTCAGGAGAGAGCGCCAAAATCAAATAAACTATATTCCGCTTTTCTGATACTTTTTTTTCCGTGGACGGTCTCATTCTGTTTGTAAAACTGTATGCTACAGCACCGTGTTGTTTTCTTACCACCAAGACGATGTTTTTGAGCGCAATTTATTCCATAACGGACGCGAACAATAACTCTCCCGAATAAATGAAACTTAAAGGAATATTCATCCTTATTACAACGTTATTGTTTCGCTGGACTAAAAGTGCTCGCTGGGATGTTGTTCTGTGGACCCTTAATTCTCTAACTAAACTGGGATTTCAGCAGTGGACGCGTTTGTGGCTCGTTATTACAATGATAAAGGTACGTACTGCTTTTTTATTCTGCATGTTTTGATGTGTACTGCTTACGCAAATGTAGCAAATACATTCCTTATAAGCTTTCCATCGGAAAACAGCGATCTGTCGTCGATGCTTGAGGCTTAGACCTTCAGAATGATATATAGTTTGTCAAGATTAATGATATTCTTTCACGTTAAATTCATTCATAAACATTAAACTAGTGGGGAAAAAAACGCTTCAGTGCACCGTTGCTCTGGTAAACATTAAAGGTATGTTTAAAGGTATGTTTCACCCAAAAATGAAAATTCTATCATAATTTACCCAGGTTGTTCTAAACCTGCATAAAGTTCTTTCTTCTGTTGAACACAAAAGAAGATACTTTGAAGAATTTGGGTAACTAAACAGCAGCTTGTCCTCTGTAACTTCCATATAGAAAAAAACGAGCATGTCTCGTAAACGGCGCTCTTGCCGAAGAGGTGGTGTCAACTACCTCTTGGGATAGGTCACCTAGATCCTCCGTGTCCCGTCCAGGGACCAGACATGAAGTTTCCAGAGGTCTGGACACGGGTGCCACAAAGTGCCCCGTCTCTGAGTCAGTAGATCCTTCCTCAGAGGAATCTGCCAAGGAGGGGCTGACACGAGGAGCATCAGTTCTGGGAACCAAGTGGAGTGGGCCAGTACTGTGCCACGAGCAGGACCTGCTCCTCGTCCTCCCTGATCTTGCACAGTGTCTGTGCGAGAAGGCTCACTGGGGGGAACGCATACTTAGAAGGCCCCGCGACCAGCTGTGTGCCAGTGCGTCCATGCCGAGTGTTCCCTCGGTCAGGGAGTAAAACAACTGGCAATGAGAGGTCTCCAGAGACGCAAACAGGTCTACCTGAGCGGGTCCGAAATGTCTCCAAATCAGCTGGACCATCTGGGGATGGAGTCTCCACTCTCCAGGGAGCGCAGTTCGTGACAGCTCGTCGGCTGCCCAGTTGAGAAAGCCCGGAATGTGAATGGCACGAAGCGACCTCAGATGCTTCTGACTCCAGAGGAGGAGGTGGCGGGCGAGTTGCGACATTCGACGGGAGCATAGACCACCTTGTTGGTTGATGTACGCAATGGTCGCAGTGTTGTCCGTGCGGACCAGTACGTGCTTGCCTCGTAAGCGCCTCCTGAGACGGATCAAGGCCAGGTGTACTGCTAGCAACTCTAGGCAATTGATGTGCCAGCGCAGTTGGGAGCCCGTCCAAACCCCCGACACTGCAAGCCCGTCGAAAGTGGCGCCCCAGCCGGTGGTGGAGGCATCTGTGTAAACTACAGCGTGCCTGGAGACCTGTTCCAGGGGCACTCCCGCCCGCAGAAACGAGAGGTCTGACCACAGGGTGAGGGTTCGGCGGCAGGCCGGTGTGACTTGGACCCGGTGAGTGCCGCGTTGCCACGCCCACCTCGGGACTCTAGCCATGGAGCCAGTGTTGAAGCAGTCTCATATGAAGCAGCCCCAGCCGCTGCAGCTGGCATATGCCCCAGGAGCCTCTGAAATTGTTTCAGTGGGACCCCTGTCCTGTTCTGGAAAAAAGAAACAAAAGATTCTCCGCCTGGCCCTCCTCCGGGGGAGGGAGTGGTGCGTTCACCATCTCCCGAAGAGCATCCTCCTCCATCTCCGGGTCGCCTGTCTCAGGGCCTCTTGCTCCTTCGCTTGCCACCAGGTTTGGCGGGGGCCTGGACGGGCGGGGCGGCTGCCCTGCGACCGGCTTCACGGCGCTGCTTTGCTGGAGGCTGCTGTGTTTGCTGCGCGGGTGCGGGGACGGCGGCAGGGGGCCACCCTCGGCGACGAGTAGGCTGAGGCGCTGCCGCTAGCGGCCGGGTGGAGGCAGCAGCTGCACACCGGGGCAGGATGTGCCTGATGGCCTCAGTCTGCTTCTGTGCAGCGGAGAACTGCTGGGTGAAGTTCTCCACTGCGTCACCGAAAAGGCCAGTCTGGAACACAGGGGCATTCAAGAACCGCATCTTGTCAGACTCTCTCATGTCGGCCAGACACAGCCAGAGATGGCGTTCCCGGACCACCATAGTGGACATCGCACGGCCCAGAGACCGTGCAGTGACCTTCGTCGCTCGTAGCGCGAGGTCAGTAGCGGTACGAAGCTCTCTGAGAACTTCTGGGTCATGCCCACCCTCGTGCAGGTCCTTCAGTGCCTTGGCCTGATGAACCTGCAACAACGCCATAGCGTGTAGGGCAGAAGCAGCTTCACCACAGGCCGTATAGGCACTGCCAGTCAGGGCCGACGAGTACCTACAGGCCCGGGAGGGGAGCGATGGATTTCCACGCCAGGTGGCAGCAGCATTTGGACACAACTGAATCACAACCGACCGCTCCAACGGTGGGATCCCCGCATACCCCCGCGCTGCCCCACCGTCGAGGGTGGTGAGGGAGGACTAGCCACCAGATCGGTTTCGGGCAGTGAAAGGTGCCGTCCATGATCCAGTGAGCTCATCATGCACCTCTGGGAAGAAAGGTACCGGGGTGGGGCCCTGAGAACCAGCGCGAGCCACCCCAAGAAACCAATCGTCCAACCTCGAGGGTTCGGGATGCAGTGGAGGTTTTCACTTGAGCCTGACCCTCTCAGCGGCCCGGGCAAGCATAGCCACCATTTCTGGATCCGAATCGGCATCGCCGGCCGCCCAGAAGGTCATCACCTCCAGAAAGGTCTGACTCACCCTCCGATGCAGCGATCGACATCCGATCGTCGGGGGAAGCACCAAAGGATACAACTGGTACCCCATGAAAGTGTCCAGCCTGTTCCCTCGGCAGCTCCACAGGCTACGAATTGCCGGTGGAAGGAGGAGCCCTCGGAGGTTAGTTCCTCGGAGGCGAATTTCTCACCGTCACCGTAAGACCAGTCTGGCTACTGTCAGAAGTAGCGCTCCCCCAGCTGCCACCAGGTGGAGCCCTAGATCTAGACAGAGGCACAGGCACCCCACCCCTTTGCAGGAAATGGAGTCTGGTCCGCAACTCCGCGACGGCCATTTTCCCGCAATGGGGGCATGACTCGTCCACGAAAGCCGCCTCAGCGTGATTGATGCCCAGACACGAGAGGCAGCGATCGTGACCATCACCCGGCGCCAGGTAACGACCGAATCCAGAAACGCACAGATGGAAGGGCATCTTTAAAAAGACGCGTCTTTAAAAAGACGTTCCACCCGTGAATGCTGTTTTAGAGAAATCACTCTTTCAGTGTGCTGAAGCGCACAGGGGAGATGGCCGCTTGCAACACAATCAGGGGGTAGTGCAATCCTATGTGTGCAACCCACTCGACAGGAAAGGAACACCAGCACAGAGAGACCTCCGGAGAGCGTGCTGACTTGCAGACACCGTAGTCGAAAGCTTTGTCAGGAGCAGAACGATGAACGCTCGGCACCGAAGCGAAAAGCTGAATATGCGCTGCACCTCCTGCCTACTTATTCTCAGCTGGCAGCTGGATGCAATAATCGCATGCCAATGTGCATTGGCTTGTTTAGATACACTCGTAGTGGATTGGTCTCTCTAAGCGAGATCCCAATTCGTCGGTCACCGACGTGACTCGGAGTGACCAACTGATAGGGAACAGCCTACCTTCATTCTATTTGTAGTTATTTTTGTTATAGTATTTTTATTCATACAGTAGGCTTACTGGAAATGTTTCAACAATGATTTCGTTAACAGCATTTCTTTTGAAGCTGGTAATGATTTAAACGGTGGTTAAATTAATTATTAATTTAACATACATAACATTTTACATGGAAACGGTAATGCTAGTAAACATATTTCAGAGAGTCTGAAATAAATTTTGCTCAATCAAGACATTAAAAATATACACATCATAATTTATTCAGAGAAATAACTGACTACATACAGTACGAATTTAAAAACATGAAGCTTCCAAGATGATGCATGGTGAGTTAAGCTTTTCATAGAGTATTAATTTAACAGAGGCTATTGTATTATTCATTGTATATTCAGATCAATTTCTGATACTAATAAGTCCATGTTTAATTATTCCAGAATAATTACGTACATAAAGAAATTAGGTATATTTTGTGTTGGATCAGTTCCTGCATGTCACAGAGAAGAAAGAAATCAAACTGTGTTGACGTGTTCTCAAACAGCTATTCACAGTCACAGGTAGTGGGTGCCCCTTTTGAAAATCTGCTTAGACCCCCAAAACACTAGGGCCGGTCCTGGCTGCTCCATAATGATGTTCTAGTTGTGGTCATATGTAGTGTAGGTATTGGCCAAAAATAAAGTCAAGCCCAGGGGCCCCAAGCCCAAGCCTTGCAATGCATTTCCACCTGTGTTGTGAGCATGTACACAGCGTGTGTAAACATTATTGTTTGTGTGTTGTTTACTTTCGTGCAATGTTCTGATGAATTTATATACTATATAGAGTATATGCTCTATATTGAGAGTTTAACATGACATTTGTCAACCTCCAGCTCGATGGGACTTTCTCTGGGTTCTGATCATGATTGGCAGCTTATATGTGCATGTGATGTTTATGAGTGCTGCTGTGTCTTCCCTTTCAGATGCGGTCGCTACAATTCCATAATGCCCTGCTCAGCATGCTGGCTGCTGGAATGTCCTAAATGAGCGCGGATTACATGAGTGTCTCTCTCTCAGCTTGAGAGTAAAGCTGCGCAGCTGTGCATCTCTTTGCATCTCTTCTGCTTGGCTGGGCGCAGGAATGAGCGCGGTGGTGGTGCACAGAGGATTCCTCAGGAAATATGGTAAGCTTCACGCTTTCTCATTATTATCCTTTGCCTTCTTTTTGTATTTGTTTCTTATTTTGTTCCGTAATATTTTAGTCACCCATTACGCTACTTATCAATACAGTTTAAAATTGTTGGTAACACTTTACAATAAGGTTCCATTTTTTAACATTAGTTAACTACAGTAGTTAACATAAACAAACAATGAAAAATACTTATAGAGCATTTAATAATCTTGGTTAATGTTGACTCCAAAATTTACTAATACGTTATTAATATCAAAAGTTGTATCTATTAATGTTATTTAATGGATCCAAGCTACCATGGACTAACAATAAACAGTTGTATTTGTATTAACTAACGTTAACAAAGATTAATAAAAACCACAAGAGAGCATTGCTTATTGTTAGTTAATGCATTAAATCTAACTTTATGTTGCACAGACGGTTGGTTGACACTATACATTTTTTATATTTTAATTGGGCTCTTTTGGTTTTAGTCTTGGTAGACTTTTTATGCTTATAACTACTTTTGAAAGGTATTTGAATAGCTTATTTGATGCAAAAGTGGAGACGTATTCTTGTAGAAGAACTCGACACATTGAATGGAGATTAAACGAGCGTGACATTATGTTTTGCACTGCTGACATTCAGTCCAGAATGTCATACTACATTTAACATTTAACATAAAATCACTGTAATTTCACAGCTTTTATAAAATACTATGTTATTTCACTTATAGCAGCCATTTATCAAATTTATTCAATTGCAGTGATCTACTGCAGGGGTTTTCAACCTTTTAGGACATGCGCCCCCCTAAGTTTGTCTAATTTCACTCGCGCCCCCCCAACACTCCCCCCCCCCCCCCCCCGCGAGCCCAAAGTGTGCGAACATCATTCACATATTGTTTGCTGCGTTTCCAGTGCGTAGCATTAAGAAACATAAACATATAACCAGTTTACCTGATTCAGTGTGATGGCTGAGCTTGTTTCTGAGATAACAACATGCCAATCTGTGGTTGGATTTCTGACATGACTAACCGTAAATCATTTTACACTAGGGGTGGGCGATATGGGAAAAATATCATATCACAATTTTTTTTTTTTAGAAATATCACGATTCACGATTTTATCACGATTCTTTGTCATGTTAGTTTTACTATTTTGGTTTTACAAGTTGTCTGAGCATTACAGCCAAACTAGAAAGGCAAAACCTTTCAAGGTAGAAAAAAGACATTGCAGATATTTAGGCCAAAGTGGGCAAAGATAAAAATCTTTGTCATCATTTTATCTTTCTTATTAAAAAATAAGAACAAAGATACAATGATGTATGAAGAACAGTTATGAAGAACAGTGCTTTATTTTCAGGTACAATAGGTGTATTTAGCAGGAGCATTCAATGAAATTGAATGAACAAATATAAAAATAAAACACTAGATAGACTGATTGCTAAAGCAACTGTATTAAAGATTTTCAGTCAAGAATAGTGAGTGATTTTTCTCTTTGCGTTTTGTTGTTTTGTTAACGTTAAATGACTAGTTCCCCCAAAAATAAATATTCTGTCATCTGTCTGTCAATTCTGTCATAATGTTTTATTTTTATACCATCATTTACTCAAAAGTTGTTTTAAACCTGAATGAGTTTCTTTCTTCTGTTGAACATAAATGCTATTTTGAAGAAGGTGGAAAACCAAACAGTTGCTGGTCCTCAGTGACTTCCATGGGATTTTTCTTTCCTGCTATCAAATTCAATGTGGACCAGCAACTGTTTGGTTACCCTCATTCTTCAAAATATCTTATTTTGGGTTCAGCACAAGAAATTAATAGAGGTTTGGGACAACGTGAGTGAGTAAATAATGACAGAAATTAAAATTTAGGGTGAATTATCCCTTTAATGACAGTCGACAGCATGTTTAGTGTCCTGTCCCTTTAAGAGCTGCACGCATCTAATATACAGGCATGCATCCGTTTCTCTCTTAACTATTTACTTTCATTTTAGAGATAACCAACTGAGTCTGTATGTAAACCTTGTGTTTTTTGACAGTATTAGCACAAAAGATAAGTTAGTTGAGTAATCTGGCGCTGTTAGACAGGCTTTTTAGTGCGCGCGCTTCAGGTGTATGCGCTCAGAAAAAGGGCACCTCAGACCAGCGCGCGAATTAAACATTTAACCAGCAAGGCTTGTGTGCAAATAATGTACTTTTGCGATCGCGAATAAGTGCAGTGTCCTGTCAGAGTAACTCTACTGCTGTATGTCGTGTTGTACAGTACATAGAGACGGAGGCACCAGAACTGTATTTGACAGAATGTGTGCTGTAGCACGATACTACAATATTTCTTCAAAAGCAGATCGTGGAGACATTTTTATCGTCCACGATCAAAAATCGTCATATCGCACACCCCTATTTTACACCATTCTCACTGTCGCCGAACAGCGGGAGTCAGATTGCCCCCTAGCGGATGGCTGAAGAATTGAAAGCTCGTATTTATAAATCTTCAAGGCAATGTCTCTGAATTAATTGATGCTCGCGCCCCCCTTGACAGGTGCTGGCGCCCCCCTGGGGGGGCGCGCCCCACAGGTTGAAAACCCCTGATCTACTGTACACAACATGTCCATCGTAAAATGCATACCCATCATTATACTTTAACAGCAGTATCCTATCGTCTGACAGTGAGCTATCTGTTTGTGCTCTTTATCTGTTGCCTTCACAGCATAAAGTGTAACAGCTCCACCTGGCCACATTGCTTCTACCCTCTCTGTATGTCTCGTATTTAGGTCATATGATGATGTTGATGATGATGATGGGGATGACAGTGACAAAATTTAGAACGACTTAGTTTTAGTACTACAGAATAACAGTGTTTCTTTGATTGAAAGGAAACCTGGAAAAAAATAAAATAAATAACTAACCCTAACCAGCACACTGTCTATAAAGACTCTTCCAGGCTTCATTTGTGCCCTTATGACTTACTGCTGAAATAATTAATGGGGGGGGGGGGGGGGGGGGGGGTGCTGAATTTGTGTTAGATTTAAACTGTTTAAATCATTACCATACATTAATGTGTAATGGAAATTCCATTTGTATTCTTCCGTTTTATTTTATTTTTTTCTCATTTTAAGGGTTAAATGTATTATGAAATAAGGTAAGATAAGGGAAGGTGTTACCCTTAGGTTAGCATGTGCAGGATGATGATGATTATGATAATGCATCAGACGATGTGTTATTCGAGTAAACAAACAGAAACAGTTGCTCGTTTAGTTCTCATAGCACAAAATGTAAAACTATTAAAAGATCTTATTTAGTTAAATAATTGAATAACTGACATAATCCAGTAAAAGAGATTCATCTAAATATTTGCATATTTAATTGGCAATATTTAATTGAATATATGTCATAATAGCTGCATTATGAAGTTAACATGAATGATTTCACTCATTTAACCTAAAGGTTTTAATTAAATGCAAAGATATCGTAAATGTAAATGTACTAATATTAAAAAATTAACTTTATCAATAACAATAAGTGTGTTATAAATGTTAAAATAATAAAGTTAGTATAACTATGCCACTCAGGGAGCCCGTCTTACCTCAACTTCAATCACCTTTCAATGACTGAATCTCACAAAAGTTCATATTCAGATGAAATGAGTAAATTAACAGTAGCCTAGCAGCCATTCATCAAAAGTGCTTTGTGGCGTATATTGTCAAGAGAAAGAAATTAAACATAAGAGTAAAATTCTGCTCAACTTTTAATTTAATCAAATTGAAATATAATGTAAAATATAATTCAATCTCTATCTTCCCTGTTATGTTACAGAACAGAAGTTTATCTTACTGTCTTTGAGTATTTCATCATATTTACACATTGGTATATTCATATATTCATATATTCACATTGATTTACTATAGCTCCACTGCCTCAATACTGTAATTCAGATATAAAAAAAAAAAAAAAAAAAAACTATATATATATATATATATATATATATAAAATAAGTACACGTACCATAAGTACACAAATATTGGCGAATTTTAGGGGAGTTGAAATAATGAAATAGCTCATACAGTAGATTATCAACACTAAGGTCATGGGTTTGATTCCCCAAAAAATGCATAAACTGAGAAGGAGAAAAAAATATATATATATTTATGCTTACAGTATTTTAAGAATCTCTATGAACCTGATACTTTCAGCCTAAAGTGGAAAACCTATATATTTTTTTGCTTCTGTTTTTCTCTAAGGTGGCTTCATGTTCAAACAATGGAAGGAAAAGTACCTGGTGTTGACGGTGGAAGGGAATCTGATGGTGTGCCGAGATGCAGATACACCACCGGACCAGGTGGTGGCGCTGCAGAGTAACTGTGAGTCCATAGTGGAGGGTAAAGAAATCTTGGATTTGCCCCGTTTGCCCTCTGGAGGCCGCAGAGACAGCTGCTTCGCCCTCATCCTGCCCCAAGACACGTTCCTCCTCCTGCTCTCAGACAGTCCAGACGAGTGCACGTGAGTTCATCAAACTCAATCAGGCACTTTAGCTTCTTGAATGATTATCCTGGCAAAATATGCACTTTACCTTTTCTGACAGGTGGATGTTCATTTCATTCTATGTCAAGAGAAATTTCAGCAAATGTTAGTGAATGTGATATTAAAGTTTTTGTCTCCAACAGTCAATGGCTGAAGTTACTCAGGAAGGTGAAAGAGGTGAGTTGTTACATTGCATTACCACCAAATATACAGAAACTGAACCATGTAATCAGATTGTTATGCTGGGAGGAAACAAAAAGATAAAGAATGCACATAGAAGCATTTTCATGTATAGTATAAATGCAATATAATTTAATACTTTTATTCAGCAAGAATACATTAAAAATATTGTGCAGCACAACTGTTTTCAGCATTGATAATAATAATAATAAATGTTTCTTGAGCAGCAAATCAGCATATTAGAATGATTTCTGAAGGATCATGTGACACTGAAGACTGGAGGAATGATGCTGAAAAATATTCAACAATAAATTCTACAATTAATAATTTATAAATAATTCACAATATGTTCACAGAAAATATCTATATTAAATGAATAATAATACTTCGTAATATCACTATTCTTTTTAATAAAATAAACGTAAGGGTTGTGTCATGGTTGTTGGGTCCTGATTACACTTTGTGTGACTTTTTTAGAAGGTGTATGTTATGTTTAGTATTTCATTTCTGGCAATTCTTTTCACAGATTTGAAACAGACATTTGGTTAGACTTTACATGATTATTCAAACCAATTTAATTATCATTATTATTATTGCTGCTGTTGATTCTTGGCTCTGACAAATTTGCTCTCTTGGTTAATTAAGTATAGTTTTTTTTTTTTACGGGGAAAACAACAACGTATGCATTCCCCGTGAATGCAGTTCAAATGGCTTTTATACAGGGCCAAACAGCAGGATTATTCTCGATGAATGTTATGTAATATGTCATGTGGCATTGCCTTTGCCAGATCCTATATCAATGATAAGTGTTGTAATCTCTCATGATGGCCAAACCAAACACTTTGCCCTCTTTAATCTTTGGAATAGGAAGCCGTGAGCATTCGGTGTGCAGTATGTTTGTACGTTTCAGTGGCGTCCTCTTTTTGCTCAGGGTGTGACTTCACCACTCGCCCTGAAGAGACAGCAGAACATCACGCCCTGCATCACGGACAGAGAGCCTCTTCCAGATGTTTCCAGTGACAAAGATCCCTCGTCCCCGCACCTCAGCGACAAGGGCCTGAGCTCCCCGCTGGTCCGCTCCAGAGAAAACTCCTTCAGACACAGAGGTGGGCTCAGGCATGGTACAGTAACTGCTTTAGTCATATTCTCATGGTTTATTTGGTTATATCACTCACACAAATATTCCCTCTGGAGTATCGCTGTTCAATCTGAACTAGCCGTTAACATTCCCATTCATGTCATTAGTCCAAAACATAACTTCAGGGGCCCGTTTCAATAAGGAGGTTCAACCAACTCTGAGTTTAAACATGAACTCAGAGTTGACTTACTCTGAGACAGGAAACTCTGAGTTTTCGGTTACAAAACAGCTGAACTGAGTTAGTTTACTCAACTCTGAGTAGGTTGACTCTGAGTTAAGCTCGTGCACCATGACTATGAAAAGTCATGATCAGCGGAGCGCCGAAATTACGATTCACCATGGCAACAGCTCCCGCCAAAAAGACATCAGCGTGCGTACTAACGTCAATGCATAACTTTAATTCTTAATAACTGCCAATAACTTAATAACTTTTATAATATCAGAGGTGAAAACTATAAATTATTGAACTAAAATTCATTTTAATGGTATCTCATGATCACAAAAAAAAAAACAAAAAAAAACAAGAATGTGGCAGCAGCTAAAAAACTATATAAAAGTATAAAAACACAATTAAATCAAGGTAAAGCTTTAAACATGAAAGGTTCATGGGTGTTGGCTACATGACTTTTGACATTAAATATAATTCAGTGTCTATTTCAATGCGCTGCAGCTTTTTTCACATAATTAAATATTCTCTAATCCAACCTGTTACATTTCTTAATTACAGTAATAAAATTAACTACTGACTTGTCGACAGCAAGAAGGCAGAGGCTCCCAAAAAGGGGGGAAAACCTGCACCTGCACCACTGACAGATGAAGAGGAGATGGTCAAGTATTGGAAGATTTCTAAAATCCAAAAGTAAAAAAAATAACTTTTTCTTTTGTATTAGGAAATAAAGATGACCAAAAAATTGTGACTAATTTGTTTATTTAACAGCTGTGGTGGTGGTTATGGCTTATACTACCCTTCGATCTGGCATCCTTCCATTCCATAAAGTAATCGGTTTTATTTTCAGAAGGTGCGATGGTGGGGATATGCTTGTCATCAGTGCATCCAAGCTTCCACACTGGAAGTCCTGAAGGAAATTTGGATTACTGGGTTACTTCCAGACGTCACAGAATGATGTTATCAAGTGAACATCATTTATCAGATCAGCCTCATTTAAACCAATTTTTACACCACTGACCTACAGTCCTGTGAAACCCCTCTTTGACGGATTTGTGCCCAGGAAAAAATTCTCAAAATGGGTGTGAAAGGGATGCACACTTTCCTTAGAATCTGCATACAGTGGACTTATAATGTGCTCTGCATCTCCGATGTTTTAAAGTGCATTTTTCTTATTTTGCAAATTATCTTCCAATAGGGTAAGAAATTAAAATTATTCTTGTTTCCGTTTGCATTAAGATTATTTTTCTTACCCTATGGCGGACAATTTTACTTGTTTTATGTAAAAGGCACTTAAAAGGAAAATCCCCCAGGAAAAAAGACTAAATATAGACAATTATATAAGATTTTTTTATATTTGTACTTGAAATAAGACAAAAATACTTGGTAAGAAAATCTATTTTGCAGCGTGAATGAATGAATAAGGTATTTAAACTTCACTAACACTATAAAAAGGGGGAGGAGACCGAAAGAAACTCTGGGTTTACCGAAGAAAACTTGCTCCCGACCAGGTTAGTTTCACAGAGTAAGTTACTACGGTAACTGACTCGGAATATAAGTTACCTCTCTTTCAGAAACGGGCTTGACTTACCCTGCTTTCTCGGGTTTGACAAACCTCCCATTTTGAAACCGAAAACCCAGAGTTTCCCTGATTTCAGGGTTAACATACTCAGAGTTTTCACTTAACCTCCTTTCTGAAACGGGCCCCAGAAACTGTTTAGTCAACAACAATAATAATAATAATAATAATAATAATAATAAAAATAATGAGTTATAATAAGTCAATGTGTTATTTCATTTAAGGCCTCTAGTGGTCAGCATCTGCAGTACAACAATCTCCTGTGATGTCAGTCTTCCATGATAAGCCCCTCTCTCTCTCTCCGCTATAATCTGTTTAAGCATGTTTTTCTGCTTATTCTTTCTGCTATATGCAGTATTTAGGTCTCTCTTAAAATGGCGAATGCCGAAAGACTACAAATGAGTCACAGCCAACCCTAATATTTCATTAAAAAAATATATATATGTTAATTATGTATCGGTAAATGCAGAAATTAACACGAATTAACAAATTAACCAAGTTTTAAAAAGTACTGTGCATCTGAACTATTTCATTTAAATAAATGATGTGTTTTTCTTATTCAGTAAACAGCTCAAAGGTGCAATACTGTGTGCTTTGTTATTTACAATGATGATGTTATCAGCCACATCACCAGAATATCTAAGTATTAATTATAAACAATTTATTATATGTAAAATCAATATATAAAGATGTTTGTTACAAAATAAACTATCTGAAATAAAATAATACAAATATATAAGTTGTTTATGAGTTTAGGGAAACTGCAGTGCAATAGGAGATTATGAGCTCTTTTGCTGCAATTTTTTTCTCTATGGTAACAATGCACCATAATGCGGTTGATTGTAAAACATGTTAGTGTTTGAATCTTGTCTTTTTGCGATTAGGAGTTTTATATATTGTAATAACATTATCTGAGCGTGGTCAGTGTTTGAAGTTGAGTAGGAGAAAGGTGGCAGCTTTATTGTGTCAGGAAGAGTGTTGTCAATAGCAATAATAAAGTGGGCTCAAGTGCCGCTCCTGCTCTCTGTACGCAATCTCTGTAATGCTCTCAATCTCTGTAAACATTGACTCAGCACAGAATGATTGAGCCTACAAGGTCAGTGTGTTTATGATGTTCACTTATCTACAGCTGTTTCTGTTGTGAACTTTAGGCAGCGTAAACCAGGGGCCTCCCCGCAGCCCCACTGCGGCTGCGCCCCTTCACTCTGCAGACTGTCTGCGGCATGGAAACAGCAGTGACGCTCGGGCCATGAGAGCCATCTGTCTGCTGATGGGTGGAGCGGCTGCATCCTCGGCGCTGGGATACCTCAGCTCCTGTCCACCCGCCTCCTCCACCGTGGCCATCCATGCTCCTGAAGTGACCCACTCCACAGCTTTCTCAGAGATGAGTGGAGGCAGCTCTTACCACGCCTGCAGCCAAGCCATAGAGTCGCCACATATTAACAGCTTCGACTTTGAGGGAGACTCAGATTTTGATGCTTTTGACTGTGGAGGGTTTGCTTTTTAATGGAATATGTTTATATTATTCGCAGGGTTCCCACAGTCATGGAAATGTTAGGGAATTTGAAAATCTTTAATTTCAAGCCCAGAAAGGCATGGGAATGAATAAACTCTTTAAAAAGTCATGAAAATGTCTGTAGTGAATATGTCTACAGGATTGTTTTTTTTTTCTTTTTTTTTCTTTTTCCAAGTGTAGTTGTTAAAAGCAACTGGAAAAAAAGTCATACACATTCATTCTCCAAATGATTTTGGATGCTGCATACAAAGTTGTTTGTTAATTTCTTTTCCGCAGAAGGCAAAAATAATTAGAATTAGAACATGTGAAGATGCAAATGATTATATTGGAAAATTAAGCCTAACTTTTGGACCATTATGATTTTATGCATTGTGATATTATGTTCATGAGAATTTATCACATTATACAAAATACTATTTATAATTTTTTTCTTTTAATTTTTGCATGAAATACGACCCAGAAATCTCCTTGACAGGTTTTGTGAGATTCATCCAGCTGTGCCCCTTTTAACTTGTATGTTGTGGCTATTGTATGTTTCAAATATAATATGCATTATGTTACAATAATAATAGTAATAATAATAATTATAATATTGCTTTATAACTTTATAATAATAATGCCGCTTAGAACTCTTAACCCATTTTTATTTCTTATCTAATTCAAATGTACGGGTTAAAAAGTTGTATTATGTATGTGTCATACATTTGTGGATACAGTGATGTAGTTTATTTTGATTTCAAAAATAGTCATTATCACTGTAGGATTTTAAAAGGATTTTATTGTGACAAGATTAATTTATTTTAGCAAGGTTTTTAAAAACTCATGTGCCCTTTTCTGTGATTTCTGCCCACTTTGCATAATTCTTGTTCTTAACAAAATAGATCTACAGAATTATTAAATTCATATTATATTATAATAATTATTATATTCTTTTTGCTCACATACTTTCTCTGGGATGGTGAGTTTGTGTAAGTGAGATCATAGGTGAGTGTTTATTAAACTTATATATAATGTCATGTCATAGTGAGTGTGAGTCAATTCATCTGTCGTTCTGCTGAGTCAGAAGAATCTGTCACGGAACGCCTCGGGAACGGCGAAGGAAGCGCCGTGAAAAAGATGGAGTCAGGGTCCAAGTGCGGGTAGGCTCTCTTTTAATTCAAAACAAACAAAAAGGTCAACAAGGCAAAAAACAAAGCAGTAAAAGAATGGGATACACGTCGGCAGCACAGTGCATGTATCCCCCGAGATGAACATAACACTACACACAAATACATTTAATTCACCCAGACAGAGCAGCAGGAGTGTGGTGTATAAGTAGTCCATGATAATGGGGAACGGCTGGGAGTGTGAAGTGTTTACAGGTGTGTGTAATGTGACAGGTGTATGTGGTTATGGGAGCTCGAGGCGGCTGACGCGTGCAACTTATCTATTCGTTTTCATAGGTGTTTCTTGGACAGCGGAGAAAAAGGTGCACCAAGAAAAATGGACATATACGTCACGGCCCCCCGGGACAGCATCTGGAGTTCCATGTCCGCATCTGCCCGAATGGCCGAAAAAGACCCCCTTGACCGCGAACCACCTATAAAGTTTCCATTGAATAAGTTGCGAGTGGGACGTCAGAAACGCAGGGGTCACGAAGGTCACAGGGCCCCGACATTCATCACAGAGGCCACGAAACTCCAGATGCTTCCTGAGCCAATAAGGCACTGTAAAAGGAGCTGCTGCACAGATCCTTCCAACACAGAGGTCTATGTAAGACAGACAGTTGTATGGAGAGCAATGAAATATATTTTTTGGAATCTCCCGACCTAGCCCTCTCGGTATGTCGTCATCTCCCGACCTAGCCCTCTCGGTATGTCGTCGAGGGCCAAGTGAGTGCCCACGTGCAACTTATTTGACGGAGCCTACACAGGCTTTCCGTGGACAGCACGTTTATGCAAATTAAGCCATTTTAATAGCTCCAATGTACATGAAACTGCTGGACGGTGTTTCCTCCGCACTGTACTGTAAGTATTACACAATAAAATCATCTTATTTATAAAATATGACCTTTTAATCCATTGGCCACGGAAAGCCTGTGTAGGTCCCGTCAAATAAGTTACGGGTGGTCAAGTGACAGCTGCAATTTTTTTGACAGGGCCTACACAGGCTTTCCGTGGACAGCACATTTTTATGCAAATTAAGCCATTTGAATAGCTCCAATGTACATGAAACTGTTGGACAATGTTTCCTGAGCACTGTAGTGTAGGTATTATGCAATAAAATCATCTTATTAATAAAATATGACCTATTAATGCATTGTCCACGGAAAGCCTGTGGAGGCCCCTTCAAATAAGTTACTGGTGGGAAGGCACAAATAGTGGAGAAAGTCACCAAAATCCAACTCCAAAATCAAACATCAGCAGGTGACACCTGTAACTTATTTGACGTGACCTACACAGGTGTGACCCCTGAGGGGGCACAGCTCATAGCTTCTGGTCTCCCAGCTAAGGTGGTAGAGACCATTCTCCAATCCAGAGCTCCCTCTACAAGGAAAGTGTATGCCCTGAAGTGAAAGTTCTTCACTTCATTGTGCAGAGTTCGCCAGCAAGACCCTGTTAACTGCCCAGTTGGTACAGTTCTTGAGTATCTGCAGGCTAGATTCTCTGCAGGGGTATCCCACTCCATAGTGAATGTGCATGTGGCGGCATTATCGGCTTACCACTCATACAGTGGGCAAACACCCCCTGGTACGCTTCCTCTGCGGTGCGCTAAGGATGAGGCCGCCAGTGCATTCTCGTGTCCCCACGTGGGACCTGGCGGTGGTGCTAGAGTCTCTGTGTAAGCCACCTTTTGAGCCCATACAGGAGATTTCAGATCGTCATCTTTCCCTCAAGACTACGTTCTTGTTAACGATCACTTCTCTGAAGAGAGTGGGTGACCTTCAGGCCTTATCAGTGGCCCCTTCCTATCTCAACTTTGCGCTTGGACTGGCAAAAGCATTCCTGTACCCTCGAGCAGGTTACACCCCTAAGGTCCCCACTACTGCAACACGGCCAATCGTACTGCAGGTCCTTCCATCCTCCTCCCTTTCGGGATTCAGACCAGGCGAAGCTTAACCTGTTAACCTTCGCCCCCCATTTTGGGCCTCACAGGTGAAAATAACCTACCTAAATTAAAACGGTAACAGTTCCTGACAAAGTGTGCTACACAAACAAATTAGGTATCTTTGGAAAGAAGACACTCTATGCTTTACTATCCATCATCCTGAGTTGATAATGCTCCAAAAGATAAAAAGTTATAGACACTGACGTGCCTTGAAAAATATTTTTCCACACTGAATGTTTTTTTTATTTCATATACAAATACATAAAATAAGTCCTGGAGCAATCCAGAAAAGTAATGGATTGAAAGCCACATGTCTCATGAGATTATATTTAAAATTTGAAGAAGATACCATGAAAAATGAGATTCCTGCAATATTTTTTCTGAAACTATTTATAGTCCCCCCACCCTCCTGTTTGAGGAAAAATAACCACCAAATGGACTGCAGAATTATACAAACTATTTTAGTCATTATACATATTCCTGCATAGTTTTTCAACTATAAAATAATAGACAGATTTATTTGAGCACTAAAAAATACAAAAATAATTATTTGAGTAATAAAAAAGGAAAAATAATACAAGAAAAATGCTTTGTATATAGTATGTATACTGAAGTATTCTGATTGCCAGACATTAAGTGATATTGGCAGACATGGTCATAGAGTCTGTAATCACATGCTGATGTGCTTCCATTCAGATGATAATCATACAGATGGGACATATAATCAATAATAGCTGATCATTGAATCACAATGATAGCCGTCATAGAGTCGGTAATAAACACGCTGATGTCCGTCCATACATATGATAATCATGCAGACACGGCCACATTCCCCACACAATACACACACACACATATAAAAAATGTTGAAGAAAAAAAAAACAGTTTTTCATGGATAAAGCAGATCGCTAAGTTACGCCCCGCTCAGATGACAGCTGCGTCACAGCATGCGTCACGGCTGGCTGGAGAGAGCGCCAAATTCAAATAAACTATATTCCGCTTTTCTGAGACTTTTTTTTTCCCGTGGACAGTCTCATTCTGTTAGTAAAACTGTATGCTACAGCACGTGTTGTTTTTTTACCACCAAGACGCTGTTTTTGAGCGTAATTTATTCCATAACGGACGTGAACAATAACTCTCCCGAAGAAATGAAATGTAAACAAATGAATATTCATCCTTATTACAACGTTATTGTTTCGCTGGACTAAAAGTGCTCGCTGGGATGTTGTTCTGTGGACCCTTACCTCTCTAACTAAACTGGGATTTCAGCAGTGGACGCGTTTGTGACTTGTTATTACAATGAATCTGGTACGTACTGCTTTTGTAAGATGCTTTTGTGTACTGCTTACACAAATGTAGCAAATACATTCCTCATAAGCTTTCCATCGAAAAACAGCGATCTGTCGTCGATGCTTGAGGCTTAGACCTTCAGAATGATGTATAGTTTGTCAAGATTAATGATATTCTTTCACGTTAAATTCATTCATAAACATTAAACTAGTGGGGAAAAAACCGCTTCAGTGCGCCGTCGCTCTGGTAAACGTTAACAGGTTAAAGTGCAGGACATGGAGGCACCAGCGCAATCAATTGCAATTTGTTTTCAATGGAAAAAACTTACGGCATAATTTTTGCTCATAAAGGTAAGAGTAATACATCATTCTGAACTGTAAAGGGTCTACTTTTATTTGTGTGCACTCACAATATCAACAAAACGTCCTTTTATCTTGAACAGGAGAGCTTCACAAAATGAACCGAAATACATGCCTCACAGACATGATAAATATATCTAAAGAAAGCTTTAAATTGCTACGTAATGAAATAAAAACGAAAACAAAAACTATTTAATACAATCGTTATCCGTGAAGATGCACTTCTCTCTAAAGGCGCGTCTAACGAGGAGATGGCGAATCCTTACTATTTCCCCCGGACACATTCATGGTAATTACTTTTGCTGGGGCCTTTGCTTTATTGTGTGTATTTGAACGCAGAACTCATCAGCTTTGCTGACGGCTCGCTGCTGCTGCGGGACACTAAACACCATCGAGTCGCTCTTGAGAGTCGCGGCAGCACGGACTCATGTTGTTTCCACCAGCACGGCAATTTTTTTTCATCAATAATTGATGGATGTCTAAAATATAAAGATAAGGAGAAGCCTAAAACAGGCCCGAGGCCCGGCCCGCGTCTGAACTATGACGTTAATACTGGCCCGAAGCCGGCCCTAGGGACATAAAAAAGTAGGAGCCCGACTTTAAATAAAATAAAAAAATAAAATAAAATTGGGGGCTAAAAGTGTGTTGTAATGCAAGCGTTACTGAACATGTACCGAGTAAAATATTACTGAAAATTTATTATTAATGCCTTACACTACTGCGTTACAGCAAAAAGTAATATGTTACTGTAATACATTACTTTTGTAACACCTTAATCCCAACACTGCTTAAAGACTATATAACTTTCTCATCCTCGTGCACTAAAAACATTGAATAGATGCATTTCTTTATGCATTAAATATTTGAATATAAATTTGCTGTTAATGGGTTGTTAATTGCAGATAAACCATAGTTCTGTCATAATTCTGTTAAACCATTTCTGTTACAAAGTATTGTGGTGCCTTACACAAAAAATCAAAAACATTTGAAGAGTCAGGACTAATGTCTGCTATAGTTAGGCCAAAGCTACTAAAATATCAGTTTAATCAGTGAATCTTACATTTTGTATTCTCCTGGGTGCACAAACTCCAGATTATATGAAAATTATAATATAAAAATATGAATTTTTCGGTATCGGCCATGAGAAGGACTTAATTATCAGTTACCGTATCGGTTAAAATTTTTCATATCGTGCATCCCTAATAATAATAATAATAATAATAATCAGAATGAGCTTCTGATAAAGCATTGTCCATGGAAAGCCTTAGTTGGCCCCATCAAAATTGTCACTTGAACACCTGTAACTTATTTCTTGGGTATGTACAGTGTAAGTTGTGTAGGTCTCATCAAATAAGTTACACATGTCACATGGGATGCACAAACATGCACAACTCTCAAAATAAAACTGTTTAATTTACCTTATATTTGGGACACAAACAATTCTCTGTGACCTAACTTGTTGCACTCACTTGCTGTCTGTATTTCGACCTCACCTGCTGCCTGTGCACTGCCTGTTTTAAAATGAAGTTTCAAAGAGTTATTTTACACAGTCAAAAATAATTGCAATTTTTTTAAACTTGAAAATATTTTAAAGAAAATATATTTTATTTGAGAATCGACCACCTGTAACTTATGTGATGGGGCCTACACAGGCTTTCTATGGAGAGACATATGCTCTGCTCACTGGGTCAACTTCAGTGACACCACATTAGGTGAGATGACCCCACCCCCATTGGCTTGAAAGGAGCTGTGGAAGGCTTGACGGTAAGTTCTTCTATTTTATCAAGTTGGCTCTCATGGTATGCTGTAATAGTTTGATACGGATGCATTAGTAAATTTCTATGTTTTCCAGAATGCAGAGTGGGTGGAGAGGATGCAGCAGGGTGGCAGGGTTGTGATTGGCATCAGCAGCCGCAAAGCATCAATGAAGCAGATTGCGACATTTGCCTTGACCAATAGAGAGGAAGCTGTAAGGCTTTACCTATCTTATTAGAATGAATATAGCATGACACAATGCATGTGCTGTTTTAATGTAATGCATAAAGATTTTTTTTCCAGTATTAGAAAAAAATGCATAATAAAAATATCTTAAACTTTCACAGTTTAT
Source organism: Barbus barbus (assembly GCF_936440315.1). Taxonomy (NCBI): domain Eukaryota; kingdom Metazoa; phylum Chordata; class Actinopteri; order Cypriniformes; family Cyprinidae; genus Barbus; species Barbus barbus. The sequence continues at coordinate 28,966,574 of NC_136762.1, forward strand.
AACAGCTTGTCCTATTTCCACAGTGGTTTCAGCTGTACTTTAAGCAGGTTAGGCCTGAAAACATTCGACCTGAAAAAGTCTGCAACAACTTTTTTGTTTCATCGACTGGCAAGGCTGTTCACAATGTGTCACATGAATTACCTCTATGCAATGTATGTGCCCACATAGATCCACATAGATTTCCCATATCTTATCAGTCACAGTGTTTTTCATAAATAACATTTAATTTCTTAATGCAGGTATAAGCTACCCATGTTAAGGAGTCATGATGTGCGGGAGGTCATTGAGGCTGCTGCTCAAATGCTCCCAGCGCACCATCAGAAGGCCATAAATTATTATCTGGCACATAGCACTGGTGTGAACACCACAACACAGAATGCGACAGCATCAGTTTGTTGTGGACACAGCTGTGCTGCTGGACTCCTTGGCGGGGTAGGTTATTTCATCCGGTAGGTTCATACCGCATCACAAATGACTTGTACATATGATTGTCGTCCTAATATTGTAATTTATTTTTATTTTTAAATCCCAATTTTCCTTCCTTTTTCAGCTTTAATTCAGACGATGACCCAAACATTCCCGGAACAAGCGTGGAATGTGACCCTTCGACCAAAGACTTCTCTGCCTTTGTGTCCAGATTTCCTCTCTCACTGGACAGTCAGCCACCGAGCAAAAGACAGCAGGTCGATGAAGGGTTTCCTGAAGACCGCATCTTTTATAACAGGTGACGAAGCTGCCAGTATGCCAAGAGAGTAGAATATCTGCTGTGTAAATCTGTAAATACAGCACTGACCATCAATACATCATTCAAACTAGGCCATTAATTTAGTGTGATGAGCGACTCATAATGTTATGTCATCCTTTCTTTCAGCACAATTCACACACCGCAAGCCTTCAGCTGCAAATGTGTAGTCGGCATAACTGCTTGCTAGTGGACCCGATCCACTCAATTTACTGTCTTTTCCTCTTCTCTACTGTTCTCTCCTGTTTTCTTTCCTCTTCACTTTTCACAGTTGTGGGGACCTGTAAGGACCATCAATCAATTCTAAGGGAACGAGATACATGTTACATGTTGGGTTTTTTGTGACTGTTCCATGTCGGGTTTTCTGTTTTCCCCTGTGTCCTAGTTCAGTTTAATTAGTCATTGTGTACACCTGTCCTTCCCAATTATCTGCCCCTTTATAAGTTCCTGTCTTTGTTAGTCTCACCGTCGGTTATTGTTTCTGTTATGATGTGTGTGTACTCCTGTGTCTGTATCTGCTCCTGGATCTCTGATTAAAAGAGAAGTTAATTGTTTATCCTCGTCGTGCGCTCCTTACTCCGCACAGCACTGTAACAATACACAATCTTGTCAAAAAAATGTTTCAATCTTGCTCTCTTCACAGTGTAATTTAAGACCTGTTTGGATGGTAATTGTTTCTCATGGGGACGTAATTTTTAAAGATTTACGGGGGTTAGTCGATGATTTTATGGCTGATTCCAGAATGTCAGTGCTTTTCTCCCACCACTTGCATCAAAATTACCTACATTTTTTGACAAACACCAGGGTCAAATGACAATTTAATTGACGTCTGAATACATACCTCTGAGTTTACAAGAAGAGATTAATTTAAAATGTATTCTTTCAATCTTTCAATGACCACTGCTGAGCACTGAAGACTACCTTTTGCACTTCTCCATGCATTTTAAAGATGAACACTTTTATTACTGAAAGGCTGAAGGGAATTTGTAGGATCGATATTTCGTCATCACTCCACCACAGTGAGTGGAGCTGTTAAGAGCAACAAGAAGAAACAAAAAAGCACGCAAACTTTTGAAATGGGGCATTATTATGGCAGCGATGCAATACAATTAAAAAATATTTATTATATACTATATAAAAATACATTAAAACCTAAACTAAGCAGCTTTGTTTACTATTTCAGCTACAGCACAGACAATTAGCAGACGGTCATGTGACTGACTACATGAGCAGCGTTCACAGCATCGTAGGATCACAAAACTTACATTTTGTAAGATAAACGGATGAAAAAGATAAATTTTGAGAAAACAAATTCAACTATTTACCTAGAAATTAGCAATTAGCCACAACTAACAAATAAGATGTATCATTAAGAAACTATTATTATTATTATTATTATTATTATTATTATCATTATTGAACCAGTGCAACTAGCAACCTAATTCACATGTGAGGTGCGTATTGCAAAATCTATGGCTGATGTGCCGCTCAGCTAGCTTTCCAATACTTTCTTGTTTGTGTGGTTAAGAGGAAAATGTATGTCTTTTAGCATCTTATCACTTTTTAAAACATGCTAAAAGTTGCTACATCTACCAACTCTAGGACTTAGTTTTTTTTGGGTGGGACTTAGTGTTTTTGGTTGGGTGGGACTTAGTGTTTTGGGTTGGGTTAGGTGGGTGGGACTTAGTGTTTTGGGTGGGTGGGACTTAGTTTTTTTTTGGGTGGGACTTAGTGTTTTTTGTTGGGTGGGACTTAGTGTTTTGGGTTGGGTTAGGTGGGTGGGACTTAGGGTTAGGGTTAGGGTTAGGGTTAGGGTTAGGAAGTAAAAAATCCAATGATCAGACCAGAGTCCAATCATGGTTGTGCACGGGCCTTGTACATCACCGGCCGCCACTCCTCGGCTTCCAGTGATCCAAAAACATATTTCTGTTGATGCAAAAAATCCCAAATAGGGCTCAGAGAACTAGTGGTTATGCCACCTAGGTTTGCACAGCGATTTGTGTCGGTTAGGTTCAGTGTGTGTGCTGTTGTGCACGTTTCCTCAAAGAAAAAAGCAGTGAGCGTACCACTTCATCGGTATAGATGAAGGAAATAATTTTTGTTTGGCTCTCTACGTCACCCATTCTCATGACGGAGGCCTAAAAGTGGACGTCCAGGCCTTTGCGCGACGTTAGGGTTAGGGTTAGGGTTAGGGTTAGGTTAGGGTTGGGTTAGAGTTAGGGTTAGGGTTAGGTATCTAAGAATCCAGAAATCAGAACAGGTCTGATCTCGGTTAGGCACTGGCACACATTTCAAAGGCCCGCTTCCGTCCCAACTCCAAAAAAGAACCCCCTCCAACAGCACCTCCACATGTTTTATTTGTTCCCATTGTTCTAAATGTTGTCTCATAGAGTCTGTGTCTTGTATCTCCTCCAAACAGGTGTATATTTATTGGTCTGATGTTGTTTTAATATTGTGTATATGTATATTTATGTATTTAAAACCATCATGATAAAAAATCAGTAATATATTTATTAGTGCAATTTATGCAATCATGATTAAGTAATATATTCTATTAACTCTCACAAGTCCCCACATGTCCATCAAGTGGTAAAACGTTATATTGTGCATCTCTATCTACCCCATGACCTTTTGACCCCTGTATTATATTTTAAAGACTGAAATTGTTGTTACTAAACAGAATACTTTTTCTTGAGTTAATTAAATGTACAAAATCAATGTAATTAGCAAAACAGGGCCACAACACCAAGGGTTCACCGTGTCAGGGCTGGGACGCCGAGGGCCCACCACCCAAGGGCTGCAAAATCAAGGTGCACGCCAACCAGGTGCACCCCAATCAGGTGTTCTCCTGCCAGGGGTATTCGCCCAAGGTCTACCATCTCTAGGTGTAAGGTTTGAGGTGGGTGAATTCATTAGGTCTACCATCTCTAGGTGTAAGGTTTGAGGTGGGTGAATTCATTAGGTCTACCAACTCTAGGTGTCAGGTTTGAGGTGGGTGAATTCATTAGGTCTACCAACTTTAGGTGTCAGGTTTGAGGTGGGTGAATTCATTAGGTCTACCAACTTAGGGTTAGGGTTAGGATTAGAAAGAATCCAAGAGCTGAAGCAGCGTCCAGCTCTGGTGATGCACAGTCCTTCATACTCCTTCTGGTTAGGGTTAGGGTTAGGGTTAGGGTTAGGGTTAGGATAGAAGAGAGTTTTCCCAGGATAGGACCCTGAGGGTCCCACTCTGGGTTGTGCACGGTCCATCCCTCCACTGGTCACCCCCAATTCACATAAAGACCAAGAGAGGTCACAGCAGGCCAACTGTTAAAGGCTGTTCATAGGGCTATTGAGGCCAGGGCTATTGAGGCCAGGGCTATTCAGCTTTAGGTCTGGTTAAGTTTAGGTTTGTGCAGGATGGGTCTGTAAAATCCAAGGTATGAATCCCGGGGTGTCTGGTGGGTTTTAGGTTTTAGGTATGGTGAGTTGGTTAGGTTTAGGTTGTGTTATGGTTAGTCGGTTAGGTTTAGGTTTGGGTTAGGGTCAGGTAGATCTCCTAAGTCTCATTAAGACCTCTTGGAAATTTTGTATCAAGTCTCATGATCCATAATCTTTCAAATTTCAGTCTATCACACAGCGACCAAAATGGGTCGGACTGAAGTCCAGTCACCCTGAGGGTCTCAAGGCCGTGGGTAAGTGCTGGACTACGTGTCTACGTTTTTCTATTTTATTTTTTATGTTGTGTGTGTGCTGATAGACTCGGACCCTTAAAGCATTTTTTGTCTGGCCTACATATTGTTTGGAACACTTTGCACAATAAATTAAATAAATACAGTTCTCTGTTACTGGAGTGAGTTGCTGTGGGACTTGAAAGACTTGTTTTGTTGAACGATTGAATACCCATTTTTTATGATCAAAGTATTTACAGATTAACTTTTTGTTCTGCGGTGCCATAGGTCTGAGTTTGCTATTCACTAGAATGTCTGATAAATTTGTATTTCTCCTATAGGCAGCTATTTGCTTGTGTTTCTGCAGGAAGGGAGTGTTTTCAAAGAACCTTTCAAAGTTAGACTTAGCTGCACGGTTTAATTGTTTGCTCATTAACGAGAAATTGGACACTAATGGAATAATTTTTGTTTCTCCACCCTCTGTAGGGTTCCTTGGAGTCCTGGGGAGGAGAAAGGTCTTCAGGGCCCTTCTTAAGAAGGACCTTGAGTATCCTCTGTCCCTCAGGGCCCTGAACAGAATTTTTGTTGCTTCCATAAAGCAGGAATGTTCTGTGCATATCCTGTGAAATCTGAGTAACTGGGATTTTACTATCCCTTTAAATGTATGTTTAGGATGGAAGCTGTGTTTGTGCAGTAAGGGTTAGGGTTAGGGTTAGGGTTAGGGGTTAGGAATTAAAAATCTCCAAAGGTCAGACTAGTCTGACCTTGGTTGTGCACTGGCCTACATTTCCACTGCCCGCTTCAGTGCCTGCTTGAATTCGGCCCCTCATCTCAGCGCCCACCAAACCTCATCCTCCTTTGTCTGTGTATTTTGGATGTTTCCTCTTTTATTTTAAATTTTTTGTCTGTGTATTTTGGATGTGTCCTCTTTTATTTTTAAATTAACGGATTAATTAATTAGGGGTATTTTAGTCTAGGGGTTAAAGCGTTTTAGGTGTAAAGTATAAGAGGGGAATTTTACTCAGGGTTAGTGACCTTAGGTTTAGGCCCATGTGTAGGTCGAGTTTTTAGATTAACAAATTAATTAATTAGGGGTATTTTAGTCTAGGGGTAAAAGCTTTTTAGGTGTCAGGTATAAAAGGGGAATTTTCCTCAGGGTTAGTGACCTTAGGTTTAGGGCCATGTTTGGGGTCAAGGTTAGATAATTGTACCCATTAGGGTAAAAACCGTCAGGTGTCTAGAATTCACATGGTCACTCAGGGCTAAGTTTTAGGCGTCAGTCAGATGTTACTTCTGAAAAATAAAGAGTCACAGTTTTTGGTTAATTTTATTGATCATGTGGATATTAGAAAAAGAAAATTAAATATAAGGTTCTATCAACAGAAAAAGATGAATAACAAATAAGAAACGAATGGATAGAAGAGATCATATCATCACGCCTCATTCAGTCCTCTTGGGTAGAGACTGTCAAGTCGTCTGATCCAGGTTCTTTCCGTCCTGAGCCTCTCGCCGAGGGACCAAAGAGGATTGGATTCAAGGGCAGTGACCCTCATGGCTTCCAAGCCATGTATCATGAAGTGTCTCACTACATACCGTCTTTTCTCAATTTTATTTTTAATGTTATATGTGTGCTGGTAAATCCTTTGTAGCAACTGGTTCTTTGTCTGTCCTACATATTGTTTATCACATTTCCTACAGAAAATCAGATAAATGCAGTTAGACACTTGGGGAGGCATGTTTTGTTGAGTGGAGTAAATCTGTTTGTTAGTCTTATTTTGAACCCATCTTCTGTGTGTTAAATGTTTGTGTGTTTTACCTCTGGATTTGGGTTGTGTTGATTTTATTTTACTACAAACTAATGTGTCTAATAGATTAGTGTTTCTTTTATACGCAGCGATCGGCCTATGTTTTCGTAATGTATACGTGGGTTCAATAAATTTTGTAAAGTTTCCCTTGGTGGCTTTATTTAATTGAATACTGTGTTGTGAAAAAAATGATACCAAGGGAACAATTTTGTTTCTTTCTTGTGTAATTTTAACCGGATTCGTGACCGATTGATTGAATGACCTGATGGCCTTTCTGAGGTATCTTCTGGAGTATTTTCTTCTTTTCTTCAAGGCCTTAAAAAGAATCTTTACTGCTTTCCTGAATTCTGTTTCTTGTGAGCATATACGATAGAATCTGAGAAGTTGTGACTTCAGTATGCCACGAAAAGTATGGCTTGGATGAAAACTATCCCTATGCAGTAAGCAGTGCGTATCCGTAGGCTTGAAGAAAACCTTGTAGTCGAGGTATCCCGTCTCAGAAAAGTTTGGTCCTTTGTACGTCACAACATCTAAGAAATTTACTTCTGATGAGTTCGTTTCAAATTTAATCTTTATCGACTCCTGCTGACGATTAAGATGATGTGTAAATTTTCTAAACTCATCCATGCCATGGGTCCAAATGCCCCAGATGTCATCCAAAAATCTGAAATATGCAAACGGTTTTACGTGAAAAGATGCTAAGGCCCTCCGTTCCCAAGAGGCCATGAATATATTGGCGTACGACGGAGCAAACTTTTTGCCCATCGCCGTGCCTTTTATCTGTAAATGAAATTTTGAGTCAAATTCGAAGTCATTTTTTGTAAGATTTATTTCCAATAGTTTTAAGATATAATTGTCCGGCCTCTTGGGATCCGGGAACCTTAGCATACAATCCTTCACGGCCTTCATGCCCTCTGTTGTCTCGATGTTTGTATACAAACTGTCGATATCTATGGTAAACAAGAGTGAATCAGTGGGGACCAAAAGATTTTTTGTTTTTTGAATAAAATCATAAGTATCTTTGAGATAACTTTCGTGCTTTTGCGAAATTGGGCCTAGAAAATATTCTATGAATTCTGCCGTGTAGTAAGACTCGCTGTCACAGTCAGAAACAATGGGCCTTCCTGGAGGTATCTGAAAAGCCTTACTCCAACTCCCAGGATCCTTGTGGATCTTGGGTAAAAGATAAAACCGCCTGGGCCTAGGCGTTCCCGATCCAAGTAGATAATTCTTTTGTTCGCCACTGATTACTCCCTTGTCACACATCTCTTCTAAGATGGTTCTTATTTCCAATGAAGTCTGAGGGTACATAGGTGCCGTGAGGGGCTTGTAATGATCTTTAACTTCTAGCTGTCTCCTCCCCTCCCACAGATAGTCTTCCTTATCCATGAGAACCACAGCATTTCCCTTATCGGCCGGTTTGATCACCAATCTATTATTCTTCTGTAATTCTTTGATTGCTTGTTTTTCGCGTGTTGTAAGATTCTGTTTTTCTATCAGGCCCCAATTTAGGTGGTTAAATGCATACATGTCTGCTCTGATAAGGGATCTAACATGTGGGGGTAAGCTAGAGAGAGTCGGTGTCCACTCTGACCCGTGAGTGAATGGCAGTTTCTTTTTATTACTTTTTTTATTTTCAAAAAAACTTTCTAATTTCAACCTTCTGTGATATTTTTGTAAACCTTGTAATAATTCTAATTTTTGTGTCCTCACGTTTTGTGGTGTAGGGACGAACGAGAGTCCTCTGAGAAGTACTGCCCTCTGCTCAATTGACAGAGTGGACGACGATAGATTAACTATTAATTTATCTTGACTATTTATAGGGTTCACGGTTCTCAAAAGTTTAAAGACCGTGCCCAGTGCTCCAACATATGACGAGCTGTTGATGATGTCCAATGTATTAAGTCACTCTCAACCCTGAATTGACCAGAGGGCAGCGAATCCAGGAAATTGAGGTTTGTTCTGATGTACTCATTAATATCCAGTAGAAGATCCTGTTCTTCTCTGGGAAGTTGATCACTAAAATTGACCACTGGTACCACTACTTCAGTGTGTGGTAACCGGGTTCTGGCCAATCTATAAGCCCTGTGGATCTCCTTGCTGGTCGTTGAGAAACATCTTTGGGAACGGTTGTTCAGGCCAAACGACATCACCAAGATCTCCGGTTCCAAGGCAATAGTAGCTCTTTCCACTAAATTGCCAGCGTGTTGGAATTTAGCTCCCGGAAAGCTATCTATTTGTAAATCTGGGATATTAAATGCTGGAATTCTGGACACGTTGGAGTCTCCAATAATGATAAACTTTTTCTTTAGATTGAGACTCCAATCCATTTGTTTTCTGTCCGTATTGATGTGTCGATATGGCCGACCTACCGACCTCGGTGTTGTAGGAGTGGTCGGAGCAACCGTTTCCCCCTGTTGAGCTTCTTTCTGACGTGATTCTGTCACACTTTCCACACTTTCGGATTGTGTGACTTCCTTCTGTCCCTCTGTTTCATTTTCTCGAATCATCTCTTCTAAGAGTTCTAACTGCCTGGCTGCATCTCCTGAGTATGGTTGAATCTCTCCCGAGTCCTCAGAAAAGGTCACAGGAGAACCAGGTAGTCTAATGAGGGAGGGGAGAGGAGGTTGTGCCCCTGCAATCCCCATTAAGGTTGTTGCACCTTTCTTTATGTTATGTTCAATGCGTGTTGTTGTCACGTCTTCCCTTTCTTGTACCCGTAGTAATTCACGAGAGGGTGAAAGAGGGTTTTGTGTTTTCTGTTGTGTTTCGACCATGTTTGTAGTCTGTTTTTCAACCGTGTCTGTTTGTTCCTCTGTGTTAACTAGCAAGTCAGTAAAAATCCTCCTAGGTTTTCTTTGTGGGAGAGGTGGAACTGATCTGACTGGTGTTGGTTCCAGAACCGGTCTGGGTTCAAGAGGGGGGAACTCCGTATCAAAGGACCAATCCCCTCGAATCGGAGGGGTATTAGTCGTACCGTTCGGAGTCTCTCGTCCCCTTGGAGATGTTTGTACGTAAATATGTGTTGTGCCTGGTTTGGGCCTCACTGTTTGTGTTTCACGTGGAGCTTCATCCACGGCAGTAGCACGTGACTCCTTTTCCCGTTCCCTTCGATCATATTCATCACATGATTCTGCCGTGAAGAGTGCTTCAACACGTGTGAAAATGTCTGGGTCTACCCGTCTCCCAAAGTTCTTGTTGGTCCAGGTCTTCGCAATTTCGAAGGCCCGGAACCAATCCTCTGGGTCTGTTTGTCGTCTGAGTTCTGTTAATGTTTTTTCCACCGACGTTTCATAGTGTTCTTCCAATATCGATTGCGCGTTGTGTGCCCAATTCTTTGCATTGCCCTCCAGAAGTTTTTTGACTCTATCATCGGGCAGTGCCGGTTTGATGGAATTAATTAACAGGTCTGTTAATCGTTTAAAAGTCACGGGTGTATTATTTGTCACTTTAGTAGTTGTTTTGTTTAAGTGGTGTACAAATCTAATCAGTTTGTACATGACCTTTACTGTGGTTCTTAGTTTTGTTGTAGCTGGAATGTAATTTGATTTCTGATTAGTTTGATCAAAATATCTCCTAGGTCTGCCCTTTCCTCTCCCTTCTTTATGAGGAAAGCGGCGTGTCTCCCTATCTCTTTGAAACCTGTTCGGTGGTTGTTCTATTCTGCTGTCTCTACTCACTCCGTTGACGCACGAGAAGCCACCCGCTCCGTCACCGGCCGAGCCATGAGAGGATTCAACGTATACATCTCTTTTGCTCCAGGCCCGTGGTTCGGATGGTTCCGTTTCATGAAGGGTGTCACTTTCTTGCACGAAAGTTTGGTATTCACGTGAATCATAATCTCGAGGATTATATTCACGTTCATTGTCATCATCATAATAATGCCAATTTTCATCACCCTCATTCCTCCTGCGTCTAACTAGAGCCTTTCTGTGGTTTCTACGAGCTGTTCTAGTCATTCGTTTTTGTGGTCTCACCTGATCAAAGTCACTGTACGATTGATCAGTGTTATATGTGTCTTGTGGGAAAGTTCTGACCAGCCTGTGGTCAGAAAACAGACCCCTATCGGTGAGAGCACATCTGTCTGTTTGTTGTCTTTGTCTGTATTGAGTATTTGTGAATTCCCTTCTTCGTGGGAAAAAGTTTTCATTTTTGTTTTGAGGATATCTGTTTTTTCTTTCTTTGTAGTCAGGAAAATATCTGTTTTCCCATTCTTGTTCCCTGAATCTTCCTAAACTAAACTCCATACCCTCTTGGTATGTGTTTCTGTTTGGCAGAGATCTAGATCTGTGATTAGGAAAATATGTATGAATATTATTCTTGTTATAACGATGATCATCTTGACCATCGCTATATACACTTTGTCCTTGTTTGGTGGCCCAAAAACGGGCCTTTTGTTTATATTCTGTGTCCCGAAATCGGCGTGGATCTACTAAATCGTCTTCAAAAGACAAATCCTCCATATCCATCCACCGATTTCGTGGTTGTTTACCAGCACGGGGATGTGCTGTTTGTTTGTTTAAGAAATAACGTCGTTCTTCGTCAGGTGGTACGGACGTGAATCTGACGTTGTTTCTTTGCATCGTTCTCGGTCTGTATCTCTCAAAATGTCTCGTCATGACAGTTGTTATTATCTATCAATCTGGTGGAATTCCTGAAAACACGACGTTACTGTATCACGCGACGTTTCGAAGTAGATAACTTCTTCCTCAGGCCACAGAACGTCGTCTTCCTAGAATGTAACCGATGAAAGCTTTAACTACCTATCGCTGTGAGAGCTTGGAGAGAAATGAGTCTCTGTAGCCTCTCCCTCGTCGAACAGCAACCCGAGGGGGGCGTGGCCATGACGTCATAGCCTCCCAGTTCTCTCAGATCGCTATTTTATATCCAATATTATAAAATGTAACCTGTATTCCTGTATTTTAATATTTTTAATCCTGTAATCGTTCTGTTCCAAGATGAAATATATTGTTTGTTGCCATTTTTAACTTTTTAAAGGTGTTTTTAGTGAGTTTTAAAGTTAACAATCGAATTAATTTATACACTCCTCATCAAATCCACTCCAAACCTCTACATATATGTAGGTGATGTTAACTAGTATTTTTTGTGATGATTTTCAAGACGGGGCATTGAGATTTTTCTTTTTGAAACTTGTAAAAATTGAAAATCTTATAAACTATGTCAGATTTTCCACGTGCTACCCCAAAAAACCTTTCACTGTTCTTCCATACTGACGTTATAAAAAATAAAAATCTATTTTTGACTGTTAGTTTTCTTTGGGGTTGATGCTCGAGTGTAAAACACAGGATTATTATGGAAAAATTAATGTATAAGTGTATAACATTGTGATTTGTTGTGATAATCATGCTCCTTCTATCCATTGTGTACCAAAGGTTTCTGTAATTATGATAAAACCCAGAAATTATGTGTAAAAAAAGTGTAAAATAGACAGTAAACCAATATATGTTTTAAAGCCATTCTGTGTGCTTTTCTATAGCTCCATCTTGTGGCCTGATGGCCGAAGTGCCATGTGGGCAAACATGTAGTCTCAATTACTCTGTTTAATATATCCACTATAAATAAATAAATAAATAAATTACTACTATGTTTATAGTATTATTATATGTGAAGATAAGTGAGGTGGGCACTGATTACAGGGCTTCCTTCTCCCAGGCACCAAAGTGCAGAGACGTGGCACGGGCTTGAGTTAGGAATTAAAAATCTCCAAAGGTCAGACTAGTCTGACCTTGGTTGTGCACTGGCCTACATTTCCACTGCCCGCTTCAGTGCCTGCTTGAATTCGGCCCCTCATCTCAGCGCCCACCAAACCTCATCCTCCTTTGTCTGTGTATTTTGGATGTTTCCTCTTTTATTTTAAATTTTTTGTCTGTGTATTTTGGATGTGTCCTCTTTTATTTTTAAATTAACGGATTAATTAATTAGGGGTATTTTAGTCTAGGGGTTAAAGCGTTTTAGGTGTAAAGTATAAGAGGGGAATTTTACTCAGGGTTAGTGACCTTAGGTTTAGGGCCATGTTTGGGGTCAAGGTTAGATAATTGTACCCATTAGGGTAAAAACCGTCAGGTGTCTAGAATTCACATGGTCACTCAGGGCTAAGTTTTAGGCGTCAGAGGGGAATTTTACTCAGGGTTAGTGACCTTAGGTTTAGGCCCATGTGTAGGTCGAGTTTTTAGATTAACAAATTAATTAATTAGGGGTATTTTAGTCTAGGGGTAAAAGCTTTTTAGGTGTCAGGTATAAAAGGGGAATTTTCCTCAGGGTTAGTGACCTTAGGTTTAGGGCCATGTTTGGGGTCAAGGTTAGATAATTGTACCCATTAGGGTAAAAACCGTCAGGTGTCTAGAATTCACATGGTCACTCAGGGCTAAGTTTTAGGCGTCAGTCAGATGTTACTTCTGAAAAATAAAGAGTCACAGTTTTTGGTTAATTTTATTGATCATGTGGATATTAGAAAAAGAAAATTAAATATAAGGTTCTATCAACAGAAAAAGATGAATAACAAATAAGAAACGAATGGATAGAAGAGATCATATCATCACGCCTCATTCAGTCCTCTTGGGTAGAGACTGTCAAGTCGTCTGATCCAGGTTCTTTCCGTCCTGAGCCTCTCGCCGAGGGACCAAAGAGGATTGGATTCAAGGGCAGTGACCCTCATGGCTTCCAAGCCATGTATCATGAAGTGTCTCACTACATACCGTCTTTTCTCAATTTTATTTTTAATGTTATATGTGTGCTGGTAAATCCTTTGTAGCAACTGGTTCTTTGTCTGTCCTACATATTGTTTATCACATTTCCTACAGAAAATCAGATAAATGCAGTTAGACACTTGGGGAGGCATGTTTTGTTGAGTGGAGTAAATCTGTTTGTTAGTCTTATTTTGAACCCATCTTCTGTGTGTTAAATGTTTGTGTGTTTTACCTCTGGATTTGGGTTGTGTTGATTTTATTTTACTACAAACTAATGTGTCTAATAGATTAGTGTTTCTTTTATACGCAGCGATCGGCCTATGTTTTCGTAATGTATACGTGGGTTCAATAAATTTTGTAAAGTTTCCCTTGGTGGCTTTATTTAATTGAATACTGTGTTGTGAAAAAAATGATACCAAGGGAACAATTTTGTTTCTTTCTTGTGTAATTTTAACCGGATTCGTGACCGATTGATTGAATGACCTGATGGCCTTTCTGAGGTATCTTCTGGAGTATTTTCTTCTTTTCTTCAAGGCCTTAAAAAGAATCTTTACTGCTTTCCTGAATTCTGTTTCTTGTGAGCATATACGATAGAATCTGAGAAGTTGTGACTTCAGTATGCCACGAAAAGTATGGCTTGGATGAAAACTATCCCTATGCAGTAAGCAGTGCGTATCCGTAGGCTTGAAGAAAACCTTGTAGTCGAGGTATCCCGTCTCAGAAAAGTTTGGTCCTTTGTACGTCACAACATCTAAGAAATTTACTTCTGATGAGTTCGTTTCAAATTTAATCTTTATCGACTCCTGCTGACGATTAAGATGATGTGTAAATTTTCTAAACTCATCCATGCCATGGGTCCAAATGCCCCAGATGTCATCCAAAAATCTGAAATATGCAAACGGTTTTACGTGAAAAGATGCTAAGGCCCTCCGTTCCCAAGAGGCCATGAATATATTGGCGTACGACGGAGCAAACTTTTTGCCCATCGCCGTGCCTTTTATCTGTAAATGAAATTTTGAGTCAAATTCGAAGTCATTTTTTGTAAGATTTATTTCCAATAGTTTTAAGATATAATTGTCCGGCCTCTTGGGATCCGGGAACCTTAGCATACAATCCTTCACGGCCTTCATGCCCTCTGTTGTCTCGATGTTTGTATACAAACTGTCGATATCTATGGTAAACAAGAGTGAATCAGTGGGGACCAAAAGATTTTTTGTTTTTTGAATAAAATCATAAGTATCTTTGAGATAACTTTCGTGCTTTTGCGAAATTGGGCCTAGAAAATATTCTATGAATTCTGCCGTGTAGTAAGACTCGCTGTCACAGTCAGAAACAATGGGCCTTCCTGGAGGTATCTGAAAAGCCTTACTCCAACTCCCAGGATCCTTGTGGATCTTGGGTAAAAGATAAAACCGCCTGGGCCTAGGCGTTCCCGATCCAAGTAGATAATTCTTTTGTTCGCCACTGATTACTCCCTTGTCACACATCTCTTCTAAGATGGTTCTTATTTCCAATGAAGTCTGAGGGTACATAGGTGCCGTGAGGGGCTTGTAATGATCTTTAACTTCTAGCTGTCTCCTCCCCTCCCACAGATAGTCTTCCTTATCCATGAGAACCACAGCATTTCCCTTATCGGCCGGTTTGATCACCAATCTATTATTCTTCTGTAATTCTTTGATTGCTTGTTTTTCGCGTGTTGTAAGATTCTGTTTTTCTATCAGGCCCCAATTTAGGTGGTTAAATGCATACATGTCTGCTCTGATAAGGGATCTAACATGTGGGGGTAAGCTAGAGAGAGTCGGTGTCCACTCTGACCCGTGAGTGAATGGCAGTTTCTTTTTATTACTTTTTTTATTTTCAAAAAAACTTTCTAATTTCAACCTTCTGTGATATTTTTGTAAACCTTGTAATAATTCTAATTTTTGTGTCCTCACGTTTTGTGGTGTAGGGACGAACGAGAGTCCTCTGAGAAGTACTGCCCTCTGCTCAATTGACAGAGTGGACGACGATAGATTAACTATTAATTTATCTTGACTATTTATAGGGTTCACGGTTCTCAAAAGTTTAAAGACCGTGCCCAGTGCTCCAACATATGACGAGCTGTTGATGATGTCCAATGTATTAAGTCACTCTCAACCCTGAATTGACCAGAGGGCAGCGAATCCAGGAAATTGAGGTTTGTTCTGATGTACTCATTAATATCCAGTAGAAGATCCTGTTCTTCTCTGGGAAGTTGATCACTAAAATTGACCACTGGTACCACTACTTCAGTGTGTGGTAACCGGGTTCTGGCCAATCTATAAGCCCTGTGGATCTCCTTGCTGGTCGTTGAGAAACATCTTTGGGAACGGTTGTTCAGGCCAAACGACATCACCAAGATCTCCGGTTCCAAGGCAATAGTAGCTCTTTCCACTAAATTGCCAGCGTGTTGGAATTTAGCTCCCGGAAAGCTATCTATTTGTAAATCTGGGATATTAAATGCTGGAATTCTGGACACGTTGGAGTCTCCAATAATGATAAACTTTTTCTTTAGATTGAGACTCCAATCCATTTGTTTTCTGTCCGTATTGATGTGTCGATATGGCCGACCTACCGACCTCGGTGTTGTAGGAGTGGTCGGAGCAACCGTTTCCCCCTGTTGAGCTTCTTTCTGACGTGATTCTGTCACACTTTCCACACTTTCGGATTGTGTGACTTCCTTCTGTCCCTCTGTTTCATTTTCTCGAATCATCTCTTCTAAGAGTTCTAACTGCCTGGCTGCATCTCCTGAGTATGGTTGAATCTCTCCCGAGTCCTCAGAAAAGGTCACAGGAGAACCAGGTAGTCTAATGAGGGAGGGGAGAGGAGGTTGTGCCCCTGCAATCCCCATTAAGGTTGTTGCACCTTTCTTTATGTTATGTTCAATGCGTGTTGTTGTCACGTCTTCCCTTTCTTGTACCCGTAGTAATTCACGAGAGGGTGAAAGAGGGTTTTGTGTTTTCTGTTGTGTTTCGACCATGTTTGTAGTCTGTTTTTCAACCGTGTCTGTTTGTTCCTCTGTGTTAACTAGCAAGTCAGTAAAAATCCTCCTAGGTTTTCTTTGTGGGAGAGGTGGAACTGATCTGACTGGTGTTGGTTCCAGAACCGGTCTGGGTTCAAGAGGGGGGAACTCCGTATCAAAGGACCAATCCCCTCGAATCGGAGGGGTATTAGTCGTACCGTTCGGAGTCTCTCGTCCCCTTGGAGATGTTTGTACGTAAATATGTGTTGTGCCTGGTTTGGGCCTCACTGTTTGTGTTTCACGTGGAGCTTCATCCACGGCAGTAGCACGTGACTCCTTTTCCCGTTCCCTTCGATCATATTCATCACATGATTCTGCCGTGAAGAGTGCTTCAACACGTGTGAAAATGTCTGGGTCTACCCGTCTCCCAAAGTTCTTGTTGGTCCAGGTCTTCGCAATTTCGAAGGCCCGGAACCAATCCTCTGGGTCTGTTTGTCGTCTGAGTTCTGTTAATGTTTTTTCCACCGACGTTTCATAGTGTTCTTCCAATATCGATTGCGCGTTGTGTGCCCAATTCTTTGCATTGCCCTCCAGAAGTTTTTTGACTCTATCATCGGGCAGTGCCGGTTTGATGGAATTAATTAACAGGTCTGTTAATCGTTTAAAAGTCACGGGTGTATTATTTGTCACTTTAGTAGTTGTTTTGTTTAAGTGGTGTACAAATCTAATCAGTTTGTACATGACCTTTACTGTGGTTCTTAGTTTTGTTGTAGCTGGAATGTAATTTGATTTCTGATTAGTTTGATCAAAATATCTCCTAGGTCTGCCCTTTCCTCTCCCTTCTTTATGAGGAAAGCGGCGTGTCTCCCTATCTCTTTGAAACCTGTTCGGTGGTTGTTCTATTCTGCTGTCTCTACTCACTCCGTTGACGCACGAGAAGCCACCCGCTCCGTCACCGGCCGAGCCATGAGAGGATTCAACGTATACATCTCTTTTGCTCCAGGCCCGTGGTTCGGATGGTTCCGTTTCATGAAGGGTGTCACTTTCTTGCACGAAAGTTTGGTATTCACGTGAATCATAATCTCGAGGATTATATTCACGTTCATTGTCATCATCATAATAATGCCAATTTTCATCACCCTCATTCCTCCTGCGTCTAACTAGAGCCTTTCTGTGGTTTCTACGAGCTGTTCTAGTCATTCGTTTTTGTGGTCTCACCTGATCAAAGTCACTGTACGATTGATCAGTGTTATATGTGTCTTGTGGGAAAGTTCTGACCAGCCTGTGGTCAGAAAACAGACCCCTATCGGTGAGAGCACATCTGTCTGTTTGTTGTCTTTGTCTGTATTGAGTATTTGTGAATTCCCTTCTTCGTGGGAAAAAGTTTTCATTTTTGTTTTGAGGATATCTGTTTTTTCTTTCTTTGTAGTCAGGAAAATATCTGTTTTCCCATTCTTGTTCCCTGAATCTTCCTAAACTAAACTCCATACCCTCTTGGTATGTGTTTCTGTTTGGCAGAGATCTAGATCTGTGATTAGGAAAATATGTATGAATATTATTCTTGTTATAACGATGATCATCTTGACCATCGCTATATACACTTTGTCCTTGTTTGGTGGCCCAAAAACGGGCCTTTTGTTTATATTCTGTGTCCCGAAATCGGCGTGGATCTACTAAATCGTCTTCAAAAGACAAATCCTCCATATCCATCCACCGATTTCGTGGTTGTTTACCAGCACGGGGATGTGCTGTTTGTTTGTTTAAGAAATAACGTCGTTCTTCGTCAGGTGGTACGGACGTGAATCTGACGTTGTTTCTTTGCATCGTTCTCGGTCTGTATCTCTCAAAATGTCTCGTCATGACAGTTGTTATTATCTATCAATCTGGTGGAATTCCTGAAAACACGACGTTACTGTATCACGCGACGTTTCGAAGTAGATAACTTCTTCCTCAGGCCACAGAACGTCGTCTTCCTAGAATGTAACCGATGAAAGCTTTAACTACCTATCGCTGTGAGAGCTTGGAGAGAAATGAGTCTCTGTAGCCTCTCCCTCGTCGAACAGCAACCCGAGGGGGGCGTGGCCATGACGTCATAGCCTCCCAGTTCTCTCAGATCGCTATTTTATATCCAATATTATAAAATGTAACCTGTATTCCTGTATTTTAATATTTTTAATCCTGTAATCGTTCTGTTCCAAGATGAAATATATTGTTTGTTGCCATTTTTAACTTTTTAAAGGTGTTTTTAGTGAGTTTTAAAGTTAACAATCGAATTAATTTATACACTCCTCATCAAATCCACTCCAAACCTCTACATATATGTAGGTGATGTTAACTAGTATTTTTTGTGATGATTTTCAAGACGGGGCATTGAGATTTTTCTTTTTGAAACTTGTAAAAATTGAAAATCTTATAAACTATGTCAGATTTTCCACGTGCTACCCCAAAAAACCTTTCACTGTTCTTCCATACTGACGTTATAAAAAATAAAAATCTATTTTTGACTGTTAGTTTTCTTTGGGGTTGATGCTCGAGTGTAAAACACAGGATTATTATGGAAAAATTAATGTATAAGTGTATAACATTGTGATTTGTTGTGATAATCATGCTCCTTCTATCCATTGTGTACCAAAGGTTTCTGTAATTATGATAAAACCCAGAAATTATGTGTAAAAAAAGTGTAAAATAGACAGTAAACCAATATATGTTTTAAAGCCATTCTGTGTGCTTTTCTATAGCTCCATCTTGTGGCCTGATGGCCGAAGTGCCATGTGGGCAAACATGTAGTCTCAATTACTCTGTTTAATATATCCACTATAAATAAATAAATAAATAAATTACTACTATGTTTATAGTATTATTATATGTGAAGATAAGTGAGGTGGGCACTGATTACAGGGCTTCCTTCTCCCAGGCACCAAAGTGCAGAGACGTGGCACGGGCTTGAGTTAGGAATTAAAAATCTCCAAAGGTCAGACTAGTCTGACCTTGGTTGTGCACTGGCCTACATTTCCACTGCCCGCTTCAGTGCCTGCTTGAATTCGGCCCCTCATCTCAGCGCCCACCAAACCTCATCCTCCTTTGTCTGTGTATTTTGGATGTTTCCTCTTTTATTTTAAATTTTTTGTCTGTGTATTTTGGATGTGTCCTCTTTTATTTTTAAATTAACGGATTAATTAATTAGGGGTATTTTAGTCTAGGGGTTAAAGCGTTTTAGGTGTAAAGTATAAGAGGGGAATTTTACTCAGGGTTAG